>NC_059088.1:0-239219 GCF_020497125.1 Mauremys mutica | reverse complement strand
CTGCAATCTGAAGGTACGCACACACTGCTTCTCTTTCCTCACACAGGAGAAAATGAAAACATTGATTTTCTCATATCACCGTCACAGCTCTGTCACACACCTCAAAGGAATCCACAGATCTCGGAAGTACACCTCTATTAGGCAGGGCTAACTAACTGCCTCCACCATATGGAGAGAGAGCTCTTTAATGTTTTTAAGGAGGTAAATACTAATAGGAACTGTTTGATCATGGGGGACTTTAACTTCCCAGATATAGATTGGGAAACAAATGCTAGTAATAATAATAGGGTCTCAGCTTTTCCTAGACATGATAGCTGATGAATTCCTTCATCAAGTAGTTGCTGAACCGACGAGGGGGGATGCCATTTTAGATCTGATTTTGGTGAGTAACGAGGACCTTGTTGAGGAAATAGTTGTAGGGGACAACCTTGGCTCAAGTGATCATGAGCTAATTCGTTTCAAAATAAATGGGAGGATAATCAAAATTGCATCTGAGACTAAGGTATACAATTTCAAAAGGGCTAACTTTACTAAATTAAGGCGACTAGTTAGGGAAGTGGATTGGACTAACATATTTAGGGATCTAAAGGCAGATGACGCCTGGGGTTACTTCAGGTTGAAGTTGCAGGAGTTGTCAGAGGCATGTATCCCGAGAAAGGGAAAACGGCTCGTAG
This sequence comes from Mauremys mutica, assembly GCF_020497125.1. NCBI lineage: Eukaryota > Metazoa > Chordata > Testudines > Geoemydidae > Mauremys > Mauremys mutica. The sequence continues at coordinate 238,545 of NC_059088.1, read as the reverse complement.
GTAGCAGTTTTAGACCGAGCTGGATGAGCAAGCGTCTTAGAGGGGTGATTAAGAAAAAAAAGAAAGCGTACAAGGATGTGGAAAATGGGAGGATCAGCAAAGAAACCTCCCTTATTGAGGTCAGAGGGTGTAGGGAAGCAGTGAGAAAGGCAAAGAGCCGGGTGGAGATGGACCTAGCGAAGGGGATTAAAACCAATAGCAAAAGGTTTTTTAGCCATATAGAATAGGAAGAAAACCAAGAAGGAAGAAGTGGGACCGCTTAAAACTTTAAACGGAGTCGAGAATAGGTATAAACTTTTAATGGAACAATATCAAAACGAATATTTTGCCTCGGTCTTTAATGAGGCTACTGAAGGGCTAAGGAATAGTGATAGAGGGACTGATGGGAATGAAGATATGGGGTAGGACATTACGGTATCTGAGGTAGAAGCCAAACTTGAACAGCTAAACGGAAGTAAATCGGGGGGCCCGGATAATCTTCATCCTAGAATATTAAGGGAATTGGCGAGTGAAATTGCAAGCCCGTTAGCGATGATTTTTAATAAATCTCTAAACTCGGGGGTTGTACCGCTTGACTGGAGATTAGACTAATATAGTTCCTATATTCAAGAAGTGGAAAAAAAAGTGACCCGGGTAACCACAGGCCTGTTAGTTTAACATCTGTATTATGCAAAATCATGGAAAAATTTTAAAGGAGAGAGTGGTTACGGAGCATGAGGCCGATGGCAACTGGGACAAATTACAGCATGGATTTACGAAAGGTAGATCATGCCAAACCAACCTGATCTCCTTCTTTGAGAAAGTAACAGATTTTTTAGACAAGGGAAATGCGGTGGATCTAATATATCTTGATTTCAGTAAGGCGTTTGATATGGTACCGCATGAGGAATTACTGGTTAAATTGGAAAAAATGGGGATCGAAATGAAAATCCAGAGGTGGATAAGGAGCTGGTTAAAGGGGAGACTGCAGAGGGTCATATTGAAGGGGGAAACTGTCAGGTTGGAGGGGGTTTACCAGTGGAGTTCCTCAAGGTTCGGTTTTGGGTCCGATTTTATTCAATCTATTTATCGCTGACCTGGGAACCAAGAGTAGGAGTGGGCTGATAAAGTTTGCGGATGACACCAAGTTGGGAGGTATTGCAAAATTCGGAAAAGGATCGTGATATCCTCCAGGGAGATTTGGATGACCTTGTAAACTGGAGTATTAGTAACAGGATGAAATTCATTAGTGAGAAGTGTAAGGTTATGCATTTAGGGATGACTAACAAGAACTTTAGTTATAAGCTGGGGACGCACCAGTTGGAAGTAACGGAGGAGGAGAAGGACCTAGGAGTCCTGGTTGATCGTAGGATGACTATGAGTAGGCAATGTGATGTGGCCGTTAAAAAAGCTAATGGGATGCATTAGGCGAGGTATTTCTAGTAGAAATAAGGAGGTGCTAGTCCCGTTATATAAGGCGTTGGTGAGACCTCATTTGGAGTACTGTGTGCAGTTTTGGTCTCCCATGTTTAAGAAGGATTAATTCAAACTGGAACGGGTACAAAGAAGGGCCACTAGAATGATCCGAGGAATGGAAAGCCTGTCGTATGAAAGGAGACTTGAGGAGCTTGGTTTGTTTTCCTTAACCAAAAGAAGGATAAGAGGAGATATGATTGCACTCTTTAAATATATCAGAGGGATAAATACCAGGGAAGGAGAGGAATTATTTCAGCTCAGTGCTAATGTGGACACGAGGACAAACGGATATAAATTGTCAGTCAGGAAATTTAGGCTTGAAATTAGACGAAGGTTTCTAACCATCAGAGGAGTGCAATTCTGGAACAGCCTACCAAAGGAAACAGTGGGGGCGAAGGACCTCCATGACTTTAAGATTAAGCTAGATAAGTTTATGGAGGAGATGGTATGATAGGATAACGGGCTTAGTCAATAGGTCAATTAAGTGCCACACTGGTAATTAGTACAATGGGTCAATGATAGGATATTGTTAGCCTTTTTCCAGAGGGTATGGCTGGAGAGTCTTGCCCGCATGCTCGGGGTTCAGCTGACCGCCATATTTGGGGTCGGGAAGGAATTTTCCTCCAGGGTAGATCAGCAGTGGCCCTGGAGGTTTTTCGCCTTCCTCCGAAGCATGGGGCAGGGTCGCTTGCTTAAGGAGTGGGTGGATCGGCTTATGTGGCCTGCATCTTGCAGGAGATCAGACTAGATGATCATAATGGTCCCTTCTGATCTTGAATTCTATGATTCTATGATTCTATGATTCAATAAAGCTACACCTGACACTGACCACACTCACTTCATCAGGAGCTCATGTAGATAATAAAAGCTTAGGCTGCTCTCATATCCAGCTCGCTACTGACAATACCTCTTGCAATAAAGCCCCCAGGCTCTGCTAACTGCATAACATATACAATTCTGCACGGAAATGATGCATACTAGATCCTGAAAGTACACATGCAGCACTTTCCCTTTGCTCACACACTTTGGAGGATGCAAAACATAGATCTCCTCATATCGTAATCATAGTTCTGTCACACACCTCAAAGTAATCCACATGTCCTCATATCACAGACTTACCTTTACTCAGCAGGCCCAACTACTGCCTCCACCATTTAGTGCAGGTACACCTAACACACTGACTGCACCTGGACTCTGTCCAAATAATTCCCATTGGCCACTGCCAGCTCCTGGAAAACAGAGGGAAGGGGGTGTGGGCAACAATTTTTGTTGTTTTGTTTTTGTCCTTTAACAGTGTTCAATGGAATTCCATGGGTGAGAGTGAATGGGCTGCAAAAGGTGATGAAGGGCTTGTACATTTCTATGTGGTTGGCACAGTAAAGGTATGTGTGTTAACAGCGTGTCTTGAGGCATTATTGAAAGAGGGCAGAGTTAAGGTTGCATGGCCAACCTTAACTCTGCATTTCCTGGTTTTCAGAAGTTTGAGTTTTGCTCAACTCAGCGTTCTGCAAGGGGACAACATATCACCAAGTGACCTTAACTCTGCATTTACGTAAGGTTTTTTTTGGTAACAGAATACATATAGAAAAACAATAAGAAAGCAAAGAGAGAAGCCCCAAGCAGGGCAGGGGATATTGCAAAGTGTCTGCAGTATCACAACTCACAGTGAATGTGTTTTGGCCTGAGCATTATGCTCCAGCTCAGCTCAAACTATCCCGTTCAGGCCACTGCGATGGCCATTTCTGTGTTGACTGTGGGCAGCTGAATATCATGATGGCTTGGGAGAACTCCAGATATTCTATGCACAGGTTCTTGAAATCTGCCTCCTGGCTTTTGTGCTCACTTGGCCACTTCTCAATCCACGTGTCTTTGCCAATGACATAGGAGATACTGGAAGGGACAAGAAGAAGATTTGTGCCTTTGATTCCGGGTTTCACTCACTACTCACTGACCTACCTGTCTGTTGAGTTCTTCAGGGATTGCCAGGCCTACTCTATTTGCAGGATCCCAAAGACCACACCTGACTTGTACAGAATCAGAACAGATTGCATCCGGTATCATCTTTAATTCAGGAGACTACAAGTCCCATGGAGACTACAAGTCCCAGCAAGCAATGATCCACATTCAACTGGTCCGATTAGGATGGACTATTGCTCAGATGTCCTGACCTGCCCCTATTCTCCTCTCACTCACTGACTGATCAGTTCTAATCAGACACCTAAATACAACCTTGGTTTCCACAGGATCAGCCTAGGCTGTGCCACTGAACTGGTGGCACCTTCCCATTCTAAGCTTATTTATATATTGTCCCCCAAAAGAAATATATTTCCACCTGTTCAACTGAAGTTATTTATACAAATTCAGGCCAATGCAATTCAGAAATGGCTCTGAGCCAATAATCCTTGAAGCAAACTGAAAACAGTGACCTTTAACTATTGTTTGTGCTGGTTAAGGTGAAATGATTCACAAACTACAACTTCCTGCCACAGCATTCTCCCCATCAACATGCAGAGATTCAAGGCCCAGGTCAAGGGCCTACTTACTTGGCTGTCAAGGCCCACAAATCACTTCTGAGGCCCCAGATTAAATAGTCATTAAGATCCAGTTTCAGAGCCACACGACATTTTGCATAGCTGATGAACACACATGTTTTTCCTTCTGGATTTTCATCAGTTCCTGGGGAAAAAAGAAAGAAAGATGCCACATCAGAAGTTGGAGAGGGGGATACCGAGTGCAGGGGAAAGAGATAACAGGATTAGGAAAAAGTGGAATCCCAGATGTTCTCCTGCAGCTTTAGTACAGAGACCTAGGGTCAAATTTAGCCCTCGAATAAGCAAATGAACCTCTTATTGAAGCTAATCCCTATAGTTCGAGCACTCAGATTAATGCACCTCCCAATCATGACAATCACGGAAGTGGCACCAGAGCTTACTTTGCCCTCTGTTCACTTTGCTTTTATCATGGTTGATAGAAGTCAATTTTTAGGAACATCGGATCATCCCCATCCATACCAGATTGGGGCAACATCAGAGCTGGCATCTTGACTTCTGCAGTGGCTATTAGTGGAAAATTATGCTTGGCAGAATTTTTTTTTTATTATTTTAACAGATAATATTTTTGTTTGTAAGCATTTTTTCTATTTTTATCCATTTAAATTTTCACAGTTGTAGGAAATTATGGGCACGTCAGATAATGGGGGAGGTATCAGACAATAGTTATTTAATTACAGTGGATATTGAGATTTAAAAAAAGTTAAAGCATTATAACAGTTAAAAAACAAATTGTCAGCATCACACATTATAATTTACAAAGTAGAAATCCTTAAAACAAACTCTAAGGAGTTCTCATGCCACATTTTTCTTACTTTGCCTATCTGTAAATTTTGATTATTGTCAACAGAAATATCTGTCCATTGGTTTGTGTGTGTATGGTGAAATCAGTGTGACATTTACTGATAAAAATGAGGAAGTTACTCACCTTGTGCAGTAATGGTGGTTCTTCGAGATGTGTGTCCCTATGGGTGCTCCACGGTAGGTATATGTGCACCCCTGTGCCTCTAATCAGCCTCAAGGCTATTTAGCACTGCACGGGCGAACCCCCCTCACTTCCTTCTCTACTGCAGAGCCCTATAGAGAACTCTGAAGTAGAGGGGAGGAAGACAGGTTGTGGAGCACCCGTAGGGACACACATCTCGAAGAACCATCATTACTGCACAAGGTGAGTAACTTCCTCTTCTTCTTCGAGTAGTGTCCCTATGGGTGCTCCACGGTAGGTGACTCCCAAGCAGTACCCACCTCTGGAGCCTGGGACTTCGGAGTGGAGTCTTTTACCCCAGAGAGTACTGCGGAGTCGAAGATGGTGTCAGCAGCCAAATCTTCAGTGATCGCATAATGTTCTGCAAAAGTATGGGCAGAGGCCCAAGTCATTGCTCTATAGATTGCTGAGATAGGGGTATCCCTATGGAATGTGATTGAGGTAGAAACTGACCTCGTGGAGTGTGTATGGACTCTGGACGGAAACAAATTGCGCCCTTGATAAGTGATTAATGCAACTAGAGACCCATTTGGATAATCTTTGAGCAGATATCACAGAGCTTTTGGATCTTTCTGTGGATGAAAGGAAGAGTTTAGGGAATTTCCTGAAGTCCTTCATCATGTCCAGGTAGAATGTCAATGTCCTTCTAATATCTAGCTTATGCGCAATTGTGTCCCAGTTGTCACAATGTGTTTTTTGGAAAAAACAGGGAGATGGATCTGTTGATTCATGTATAACGTGCAGAGACAGTAAGGAAAAATTGGGATATGGCCTTAGAGTTACTTTGTCTTTAAAAAATAAAAAAAAGGCCGTGAATGGTGGGTGTGACATCAGGCCACTATTTCTCCTATGTACCTAGTTGAGGTGATGGCAATTAGAAGTGCTGTCTTCATGGACAGGTGTAAGAGAGGACAAGTTGCCCTGGACTCAGAGGGAGGTCTAGCCAAAGCCCTGAGAACTAAGTTAAAGTCCCAGGGGCTGGAGCGGGTGGTGTCACATGTGGGAAGAGATTCCCAATGCCCTTAAAGAATCTACACATTCGTGGGTGAGCAAACACCAAGTGGGAGGATGTTTTCGCTGAGAGATGAACCTTAAGGGAGCTGAGACAGAGTTTAAAATGTAGTGCAAAATGAGAGGGAGGAAAGATGAGGTTGGGTCTCTGTGTTTGGAATGACACAAACTTGGAGTCGTTTCCATTTTGTAGGTAAGTATGTCGAGTGGTCGACTTCTGGTTGCATTGCAACACATCTTTCAGCTTATCAGAGCATTCTTCCTCTACGCCTTGGAACTAAGAAGGAGCTAAGCCTGGAGGCGGAGGACCCGCAGGTTGGGATGAAGGGTCAGCCCATTGTTTTGAGAGAGTGGGTGAGGAATGGGCTGAAGAGAAACAGGAGGGCATATTACCATCTGTGTTAGGTAAGGAAGCCAGACTTGTCATGGTCAAGAGGGGCAATCAGAATAACTCTCGCTTTGTCTCATTGAACTTTCAACAGAATCTTGGCTAGAGTAGGAAACTGGGAAAAGATATACAAGTGGGCCCCGTCCCATGGGAAGATGAGGGCAACTGCCAGTGAATGTTTCCCCAGGCTGGCCCTGGAGCAGTAACAAGGACCTTTCTTGTTCCACTAAGTAGTAAAGAGATCCATAGCCAGGGTTCCCCAAAGGGCGGATATATCTTGAAGCACCTCTGAGTTCAGTACACACTCATTGTCGTGACAAAATTCTGACTGAGACTGCCCTCTGTCACATTCTGTATCCCTGGTAGATAGACAGCTGAGATGAGCACGTTGTGATGGATGCATCGATTCCAAAGTTTGAGTGCTGTCTTGTATAGGGAGGGAGATCTGGCAGCCCCCTGGCGATTTATACAAAACATACAGGTCATATTAAATCCATCATGACTTTTGTGAGTTGTTTTTCATGAAAACAGAAAGTGTGCACAGGCATTCCTGACAGCCCTTAGCCCCAAAAGAGTGATATGGAAGGTCATTTCTGTGGAAGGCCATTTGTCCTGAACCTTGTGGTTATGTAGGTGAGCTTCCCAGCGTATTAGGGAGACATGTCCCAGGGTGGTGAATGTGGGTAGCGAGAGGAATGCTCTTGCTTGTACTGCATCAAAGTTGGTGATGATAAAGTCCAGACACTGTACTGGGGTTAATATGCCACTACAGTGAAGAGAACCTTGGAGAATATCCTGTGTGGAGTAGTCTGTACTGATAATGATCCTGCCACAACGGTAAGCAGTAGGAAATCTCCTGTATGATGGTTGTATTGAGATACAGAAATAGGCTTGTAGGCTCAGGGCTAGAAATCAATCTCCTTGCTCTAGAGCTGGTCCTAACTGCTGTGAAGTAGGGCAAGGTGACTTCTGAGTGGCGTGACAGGTATATAGATGTTGTAAGGTATCATCGTGTAAGCCCTTGACCAGCTCATCAAAAGTGCTTATAAGAGGCAGTTTGAGAGGTCAAAGACTGGGCTGCAGACTGTTCCCACTTTTGAGCCCTGGTCCTCTTACACTGTGGCTCATAACAGCACTGAGATGGTGAGTATTGAGAAGATTGTGACCTGTGGTGTGGTTGAGAGGTATATCTTCTCTTCTGTCCCACCGTCTAGATTCCTAAAGAGTGTAACGTGGTCTGAGAATCCTTCAGGACGTGGAGAGAAAATCTGTCTTCTTGGCAAAGAGTTTGGCCCTTCAAACTGGAAGTGTGTATCTCTTTGGGCAATCTAGAGAGGTGTAGCCAAAAAGAAACCCCACAACCCGCCTCAGTACCACAGTCATGGAGACTGGGCGGGCAGCTGTAACAGCTACACCCAGTGCTGTCTCTAGGACCAGTCTGGCTATTAACTGACCATCCCTAAGAATGGTCTGAATCTGTTCTTTTTGTGTCTCCAGTAATGTTCCAGAAACACATTGGGTTTCCCATAATTAATAAAATTGTATTTGTCCATTACAGTTTGGTAATTCATGATTCTAAACAGTAATGTCAATGAATACATCATCTTGCCAAGCCTGATCGAATGGAGTTGACTTGGCATTATGTTGCTTACTTCATGCCTTAACCACATCCACTATGATGGAGTTGGGTTGCGGATGTTGAAAACAAAGTCTGCCTCTTTGGGCAGAGATGTAGGGGTTTTGTTGTGTTTGTTTTTTTTACACTCTGTTGCTGGTTGGTGCAATGGAGGCTGGTGTCTGCCAGATGACTAGTAGGGTCTAGAATCACCTCATTAATTGGGAGGGCAATTCTAGATGACAAGGTGGTGTGCAGAATTTCCACCAACTTATGATGTGTATCTCTCACTTCCTGTAGGGGAATCTGCAGTTTGTCTGCCATCCCCTTGTTAAGATCCAGAAAGTTCTTAAAATCTTCCCCTAGTGATGAGGGATGGGTAGCACAGCCTCATCTGGTAGAGATAAGGAGAAGTGTGCTGGAGGGGTAGCTTCCTCTTTGGGTTCTTTTTCCTGTTCTGAAAAAGCTTCCTCCTGCCCTGGTTCAGGTGCTCTGGACAGACAGGCTGTAGCAAACCATGTGGTGGACTCTCCCTGAGAGACATTGGGGACGGTCGCGACATATGTGTGTACGTCACCCAAGAATTACAATATAGCCTTGCGGGGGAGAGGGAGGAAGGTGGGCATGGGCGGTGGGCTTACCTCAGGGGGCCCGTACCGTGATTGTAGGTTGGCTTGATGGAATTGGGGAGGACCCCTGTAGTGTGATGGTGGGCCACGATGAGGGGCCAGGGAAATAATCACCTCCTGCCCAGTGTCAGACTCATCAGTGGGTAAGGGTGGTGCTGACTGGGGTATTGGCAGTATACAGCCCGGTGCCAAGAGCAATTCTGGGTGCCGGGATGTGCTCAATACCGGGGTCCTGGTACCAAGTAATGGGGATTGCGGTTCTTCCCCAACCATCAGGTCTCCAGGGTACCAGAGCTCATGCAGTACCATGGGTTCATTTGGTACCATGGAGGAGTGTCCAAGGTACACTGTCAGTACCAATAGTTGGGCAGAGCACTCCCTAAACGAGAGTTTTGTTGTGCCCAGTACAGAAAGTTTGTTGGTGCTTCTATTTTAGAGATGGTATGGTAATTGTCTTTCTCCGGGTACTGAGGCCACAGGTCTCCAGAGTGTAAGCAGAGTCATAATGAGCTCTCCTCTGACATCTGGTGGTGAGCTGTGGAAAAGGACTTCAGGGGCTGATCTTATTTGCATGGGCACACCACCCTGCCTAGCATGATGGGACTGCTTGCCCAAATGGTCACTTTGGCTGCTGCAGGATCCCCAGTCTCTTTGTTATTGGGGCAGGAGTAATAAAGCGTTGTTACCCTGGTTATGTGAATCAAGGCCAGTAGAACTGTACTTGGCATTTTATGACGGAGGGACTTGCCCTGATCTAAGGAGCACTCACTAGGCAAAAGCTAATTTTGACTCTACTCGGAGTCTTGTTACATGCTGCAGAGCTGAAATCACTGATACGTAGGTCTAAGTATTAGATCTGCTTTGGGCTGGTGGTGCACCAGCACTGAGGCTCCCCTACTACTAGCTAAAATCATTAAAGAGCTGAAATTACTAAGAGCTGAGATCACTGAGAGCTGTGTTAAAGGGGCAAGCTGAAGATAAGTGGGTGAGCGGCTAGCAGAGAGGTGTGGATAGCGGAACAGCTGGCAGAGAGGCACAGCTGGCAGTGAAGACTGCAGCAGAACCCTACGGAGAGGCATGGCAATCGGCTGTCACCCAAACAGCAGAGCATGTAAGATGCCCCCCATATCTCCCCACACTTCCACCCAGGCTGAGAAGTAAACTCTGCAGAGGAACTTCTGAACTCTGAGGGCTGCACTGACCAAGGACAGAAACTGTGGGTGGGGTAACTGTTGGGTTGCTGGACTTAAGACCCTGAGGGGAAAAGGACACTGTCAGACTTATTTGTGGGTGGGTCTTCTTCTCATGGTTTGTGTTATGAATCCTGTTTGTGATGTTTCCCCAACATAATGCCACATTACCACCCGTAGTGCTCCTGTCCAGTCTGTATCCCACCCCCGAATGCGCTTCCCCTCAGCACTGCTGCCCCCTACTCAGGACTGCCTGACCCCTCAGTACTGCCCCCCCTCCCATTTGGGACCATGTGCCCCCTCAGCATTGCTGTCCCGTAAACTCAGAATCGCCTGACCTCTCAGCACTGTCCTGTCACCCCAGTCCCAACTCAGGGCCACCTGACCCCTCATCACTGCTCCCCCCTCCCAACTCGGGACCGTGCGCCCCCCTCAGCACTGCTCCCCCCCTCCCAACTCGGGACCGTGTGTCCCCTCTCAGCACTGTTCCCCCCCTCCCAACTCGGGACCGTGCGCCCCCCCTCAGCACTGTTCCCCCCCCCAACTCGGGACCGTGCGCCCCCCCTCAGCACTGTTCCCCCCCCTCCCAACTCGGGACCATGTGCCCCTCTCAGCACTGTTCCCCCCCCCAACTCGGGACCGTGCGCCCCCCCTCAGCACTGTTCCCCCCCCTCCCAGCTCGGGACTTTGTGCCCCCCTCAGCACTGCTCCCCCCCTCCCAACTCGGGACCGTGCGCCCCCCCTCAGCACTGTTCCCCCCCTCCCAGCTCGGGACCGTGCGCCCCCCTCAGCACTGTTCCCCCCCTCCCAACTCGGGACCGTGCGCCCCCCCTCAGCACTGTTCCCCCCTCCCAACTCGGGACCATGTGCCCCCCTCAGCACTGCTCCCCCCCAACTCAGGACCATGCGCCCCCCTCAGCACTGCTGCCCCCTACTTAGGACTGTGTGCCCCTCAGCACGGCTCCCACCCTCATTCGGGACCGTGAGACCCCCCCCCCTCAGGACTGTGTGCTTCCCCTCTAGCTCCATTCCCACACACCCCTTAGCACTGTTTCTGCCCCCTTAGGACTGTGCCCCCCCCAGCACTGCTTCCAGGAACATGGACTCCCCCCACACACACATATCACAGCAGCACCAGAGCCACTATACCCGCTCACCTCAGCAAGGTGCTTCAAGCCATCCCTCTACTCGACGCCCCATAGGCTGAGACCGCTTGTCCATCTCCTGCTCTCTGCCAATCAGGGTCTCCGCACAGCTTGCCAAGGTGGATTCACTTCAAAGTTCCATGGCTGGAGGGGGAGGGATGTGGAGCTGTAAAGGGTAGTTCATGCCTGTCACTGCCATTGGCCATCCGCCTGCCACTCCAACACCATCCCACACTGCATAGGTGACTCTGGCTGTCAATCATGTCTTTTCAGTGAGTCTATTGGATACTCTCATCGGGCAGGACTCACCCTGCAGCGCCTCCTGCTGAGTGTTAGTGTTTCCAGCCTCCGGAGCGCCCTCCGCAGGCCAGTGTCTCACTTGCCACTGGGCCCGAGTCCCTCCTGGACTCTGGTGCCCCTTTCAGGCTGGGGTGCTGCCCCCTGGCAGTATCCTCACAGATCTTCCCAGGGAACCCCTTAGCCCCTCTATCCCCACCTCGCCTCAGTCCATGGCCACTGCCAGTCATCCGTTAGCCCCCCTTCACTGGGGCAGACTGCAGTGTAAAGGCCACTCATCATAGGCAAGGGGGGTTTGGACCTGCTGCCTCTGCCTACCATTGGGCTGCCCTCAGCAACCCCAGTACCTTTCTTTGGCCTTTAACGAGGCCTGCAGCCTGGGGGGTTTCCAGACTGGAGCTCCCCAGCTCCTCTGGCCTTCCCCCAGCTCTGCTCCAGTCTAGGTATCCTGCTCAGCAGCCAGGCCCATCCCTCTCAACATCTAGAGAGAGACTCTCAAGTGCCTGGCTCACAGCCCTTTTATAGGGCCAGCTGTGGCCTGATTGGGGCATGGCCTCAGCTGTGGCTGTTTCCCCAGTCAGCCTTTCCTTTCCCAGCTGTAGCCCTCTCCAGGACAGCTTTTACCCCTGTTCCTCAGGAGGGGTCAGCCACCCCACTACAGATGCCCTGGATAGAGGCCGGGTTTATAGCTCCTGCTGCTACACAACTTCCCTTTGGCTTCCTCTTTGTTTGTGTGGGAGACACCCACCTGGCCCCACTTTATTTTAAAAGAGATGGAAGCCCGGAGGTATTGGTTCCCAGGGCCCAATTCCCCCAGGGTGAGGATGCAAGGCCCACGTCCCCCATCACCTCAGCAACATGCCTTCCCGTACTCAACACTCCATAGGCTGCAACCCCTGCCCATCTCCGTCCCATTCTCTTCCAGTCATAATCCTTCCTATGATTAGTTGCCAGGGCTCAATAGAGTGAAGCAATTCATTATTAATTGAGTCCCATATAAGCCACTTCATTATCTTGATGGCAAGCTGATAGGCTTATAATTACCCAGATTATCCCGTTTAGCCTTTTTAAAAATTGGCACAACCTTAGCTTTTTTCCAGTCTTCTGGAAGTTCCCCAATGTCCAAGATTTTTTGAAAAATCAATATTAACAGTCCAATGAGCTCCTCGGCCAGCTCTTTTAAAACTCTTGTATGCAAGTTATCTAGACCTGCTTATTTAGAAATGCCTAATTTTAGTAGCTTCTGTTTAAACATCCTCCTTGGGCACTAATGGAATGCCTACAGAAGTGGTTCTCAAACTAGGGCTGCCGCTTGTTCAGGGAAAGCCCCTGGCAGGCCGGGCCGGTTTGTTTACCTGCCGCATCCACAGGTTCGGCCGATCACAGTTCCCAGTGGCCACTGTTCACTGCTCCAGGCCAATGGGGGCTGTGGGAAGAGGCGCAGGCCGAGGGACGTACTGGCCACCGCTTCCCTGAACAAGCGGTGGCCCTAGTTTGAGAACCACTGGCCTACTGTGTGTGAGAGTGGGTTGGTTCTGTAGTGGCAGGGGAGCCACTACACAAGGCTCAGTAGAAATCTCTGATGACCTACATGGGGGACCTGATCCTGCACTCCCCCTCCTCCATGACACCCCAGAACTACACCCATGGTACATCCATCCCACAATAACCCCCCCTCTCTCTTACCATACCCCCACAGGACAGCCATCTCCAACAACACCCCATTCCTACAACTGCCTCCCACGGTACCCACTGCCCCAATAACCCCCTGCCCACCACACAAACCTCATGACCTCCCCTCCATACCTCCACTCCCCACCCTACAAGCCTCATGGTGCCTGTGACCAGAGTGCTGGTGGGGTTGGGGGCACACTGAGATTGCTCAATCAGGGCAAACTGCAAAGAATGGGGCAAATGATCCCCCAAACTGGTGGTTATTTCTAATACTTAGATTTAGCAAGCCATCAACAAAACAGCTTCTACAATACCTTACTGGTTACCTAGAAGCCTATGGTTCCCTTAAAGCAACCCAGCCTTGGGCTCCCACCCAGACAGCCAAGTAAAATATGATGATTACTGAAAATCTTGTTCATTGTATAAAAAGTCCTACCAATCCCACAGGATCAGACACATTACCCCCTAGATCAATGAATAGCTCAGATCTTACCCAAATACACGCTTATAGTCAATTCTTATTAACTAAACTAAAATTTATTGAAAAAGAAAAGAGAGAGTATTGGTTAAAAGATCATTATACATACAGGTATGAATTGAGTTCTTAGGTAAGTTCACAGTAGAGATGGTGAGCTTCAGAGTTGCAAAAAGTTCTTTCAGAATTAGTTCCATAAATTATAGTCCAATATCCATGTGACCCAGTCTGGAGCTGGGGACCCCAGTCTTGCAACTCAAACCTCCCTTGATGAAGCTTAAGCAGATCTGAGAACAGGATCAGGGCTCAAGAGTCCTTTTTATAGTTCTCTAGCAGCCTCTTGACAGCAGGTGAATAATAGGGGAAGCATTGTGGCTTTGAAATAACCTCCTATTTCCTAAGCATCACTGGTAATTAGCTACATGGATTAGCATAAGGCAGCTGTCCATCTCCCGTCACTTACATGGACTTTATTACATACTTCAAACAGGAAAGAAGACAATGATATTACCACATTCACAGTTCATCTACATGTTAACATTCCCTTTCGGTCTTTGAATCAATAGAGATAGTGACAGACAGGAAACATCTGGTTACATTGTTAACCTCTAACAAGATATAGGTAAACAGACTACTACAATCATGGTCTTCTTCCAATTCTTTATGAATACAAGTCTACATTTCAAAGCTCTTGTCTATCTAACATGGCTTTGCTAACTATTTATAAGGAATAGCCCTAATTCCTATTTATATCCTTTCCCAATATGTCTTTAAAGGTCGAATTTGAGTCATTTAGCCTGCAAGTTGCTTAACCCTTCCTGGCTCAGTGTCACAGTGCCCCCGATGCCTCATTCGCCTCAACACCTGCACCACAATCCTCCACGGCTTTCCTTTACTGCAACCCGCCCCCCCCCCCCGCCCCGCTCCCACTACAATTCCCACATAGCTCCCTCTTAATACTCCCATGGAATTTCCCTCCCACTCTACACCATTCCCCCTGAATTGTATTAATTTACATGAACTATATGAGCCAAAGCTGTTAACGTAACCCAGTCACTGTCCAACATGAAACAGTTTTAAACCAGGTTTGATATACAGAGACTTCAGCCTGCTTAGTACCAATGGCAAACGCACCATTAAAAATCCTTCTTAACATTTTATTAGAGATACAGGAAAAAGGAAAAACATTTAAAGCATCTGAAATGAAAAGTATTCAATAAAGTTTGCATTTTAACAGCATCCCTTGTTCCCTTTCCTTGGAGAGAGCTCTTAATTCCTTGTTTGCCAGTCTCTTGGCCGGTATCAAAGATGCTTCTTTTGGGGTAAAAGAGCAGAAGACCCAGCCTGCACTAATGCTACAAGTCGATGTAAGTTACGCTACTTAAGCTATATCAGTTATATCATCGAAGTTGACGTAACTGATATCAACTTAATGTGGTGTCTTCACATTAGCGCTATGTCGAAGGGAGAGTATCACCCATTGACGTGGCTTCCACCTCTCACTGAGGTGGATTAATTAAGTTGATGGGAATGCTCTCTCATGTTGACTTATCGCATCTTCACCAGACCTGCTAAATCAACGCCACTGCATCGATCGCAGTAGCGCCGATTTAGTGCATAGTGTAGACAAGGCCTTCCTTGAGATGGGCTGGAGCTGTTGTTTAAGTCCAATCCTGTTTCATAAGGAGACAAACACACACACACAAGGGGAGAGAAAAGAACTGTGAAGATGGAAAATGCCGCTTCTGTCTCTGGGGTTGACTCTCGCTCGCAACATCACTGCTGGAAAAACAGGCACAGCGCATGGTCTGATCAGCCACTCCAAGACCTAGCAAACCTGTAGTGGCATCAGGCTGTTTAGGGCATTGCATTTAGCTGCCTGTTCCTGGTCACAGGTTTACAGCCTGTTGCAAAATATACAAGCTTGGCCGGCTAAACCAGACACCTTTTTGCTAAAAGGCAAAAGAAGAGAGAGAGATACAAGAAACAGAAGAAATGAGGGCAAGGAAAATGACACATGGAGGGGTGGAAGGGAGAGTCTCACACCTCAGCTGGTGTCAAGGATTCAGCCAGAGCTGGTGGAAGTGGTGACATCATCCAGGTCCCTCTCTCTGACACAGGACATCTCAGAATTAGGACAAAGAAGACCCAGGGTCCCAGTGACAGTGTGGGTGACATCCACGATAGTGAAGCTCACTTCAGGAGCCAAATTTTTCTCCCCAAACTCTTTCTTTAAGGGCCGCAAAAGGGGGCGATGGGTGGAACAGCCCATCCCCTCGTTCCTTTGGCCACCATGTAGGTTTAATTTCTAACACACCAATTTTAGTTCATCAATTTCATGTCTCACGCTCTGTCAAGATCATTCTTGGTAAACAAGGCACAGGCCTGGAGTTACAATAGGAGGTCTTTTTGTTTGGACTAATTCAGTCTGTCACCCTGTTTTAAACTTTGTTCTCACAGGATATTGTGAGACTTTATGAACTTTCCCTCTCTTTTCCCACTGAACGCACAATAAGGGTACATGTGTAGGCCCAATTTTTACCATACCGCACACACTACCCCCTCCTACAACATCACGTATTTCCCCCTCCCCAAGGAACCCTGTCCACACAAACAGTTCCCCCAGAGTATCCCGCACCTGCAACACCCTTTTATACCCCTGTGACAGGTTGGGTCACAGAGACCCCTTGGGACTGCCACCTGATGAGCTCAGACTACCTCTGAGCCCGTTTTTCCTGGAAGCTTGGGACTTCAGTACCCTGTCTTGTTGAGCCAGACACGTTAGCCTGCTACAAACACAGACCCAGGTCTGAACCACATGCCCCAGAAGCTGCAGACTGAACTGAAAACAGCTTAAGAAGTGCTCCTGTGTCCAGCACCCAGACACCCAGTTCCCAATGGGATCCAAACCCCAAATAAATCCATTTTACTCTGTATAAAGCTTATACAGGGTAAACTCATAAATTGTTCGCCCTCTATAATACCAAGAGAGAGAGAGATGCACAGCTGTTTGCTCCCCAAGGAATTAATCACTAACTCTGGGTCAATTAATAGGCAAGCCTGGATTTTGACTCTCTAATGCAGGCTTGTTTCTGTATTTTACATCCTCACAGAGTTCATCTACACAAATATCCATCCAGCTGGCAGTAATTTGAGAAGACATGGCCTCATTTCAACACTGGCTAAATCCCAGGCAGATGCTAAGCAGTTCCATATTGATCGAGGGTCTCGCCTGGCTATTAATGCTGAACAGGAACAGGTACGCCAACCTCACAGTTTTCGACTGCACATGAAGCACAGTAGAAAGAAAGAAGCACAAGAAACCAGATTCTGCTTGCAGGTATCCTGGAGTGAATCCGGATTAACTCCACTGACTTCAGTAATTCTGGATTTGTATCAATCGAAACTGAATGAGAAGCTGGCCCAAGTTCTCCCAGGATGGTAAATGCCAAGCCTTTGGGTTTTGGGGAAGGACAGCAACATGAAATCATTTCCCCCCCTTTTATTAACTGGATAGATTTGCTCTGCTCCCAATCCCACTGAAGTCAATGGAAAAACTCCAGTTGACTTCAACTGGAGCAGAATTAGGCCCTAATTCAGGACTTCAGGGTGGAGATGGCAACCACTTGGGTGAAGTCAAAGGTACTAAAATAGTTAAACACGTGAAACACAGCCCTCCCCTACCCCATACAAGGATAAGCCATAGAGTAGCAGCTATCAGAGGAGATTGGAGATAAGCAGCTTCCACTTCTTTGTAAAAAAGGGAACTTCTGGTGCTGGGAATGGAGCTGGGCTTTATTTTCTCCCACATGCAGTAGTAGTCTCCACTTTTTCAGGAGGACTTTTCACATTCCTGGAAAGAAAGCAAAGACGTCACGGTCAAGGCCACCTGAGTGTTTAATGTTGGAAAGGGGAACTCTCTCTTGAAGGCAGTAGACAAAAGTTCCTGGATTCTTTCCCTCTGGAGTGAAGGAACCAGGAGAAAATCCTTGCAGTGCTGTCTCCTCACTGGGGCCAGTCCATCTGCACTAATGAAGATTCAGTCCCAGTCTTGCTCAGAAAACAATCCTGATCTTATGCCCAAATAAATTTGTTAGTCTCTAAGGTACCACAAGTACGCCTCGTAGTTTTTGATGATACAGACTAACACGGCTACCACTCTGAAACCAATCCTGATCCAGTAATTTAAGTCATGATGTTTCGAAAGCCAGTGTCTGCCCACCCCACACTGAGAGATCCACAGAGCTCAAAAGAGAACCCAAGGAAGGAAATATGGAGGGAGGTTGCTATTTAAAATTATTTCTCTGCTGGTCAGAACAGTAACCATGGGCACATGGGATTCCCCCAGGTCTGGATGTGACAAATACCCAGTAGCTGTTCTCAGCTGGACTACATCAAGGCACCAGTCAGTTGGGGGACAAAGCAAGCTACATACTATAATGATACGCGCACTAGAAAAGTATCACTGGAAAAAGTAGAAAGATATTTATTATTAGATAGATCTAGATATTTAAGAGGAGACAGTGTTGCCTAGTGAATAGGGCACTGCCTTGGGACTCAAGACCTGGGCTTGTTCAATTCCCCTCTCTGCAACTGGTTTGGTGGGTGACCACCGATGAGTCGTGCCTCCATGTGCCTGAGTTTCCCTTATGTAAAATGGGAATAATTACACTGACCAACTTTGAGATCTACAGATAAAAAGTGCTATAAGAGAGCTGGGAATTATTCTTATAATTATTCTGATTTATACAAAATAAAAGAGCACCCATTCTATTCTTAAGGTGCCTTAAACAATCACTAACTACAATTCAGTAGTAAAAACCCAGCAGCCTAAAGATAACCAGACAGAAGGAAAATTAAAAATAACCCAGTTTTTCCACAGAACCAGCTTTGATCCCTCAGTCCCGCCAACCCTTTCTCATATACAGCCAATAGATACAGAAGACACAGCAGGCATCTGTTTATTATCGCTAGAGTAGATGGAGCTAGATATAAAGTAAGTAGATATTATTGGGATGGCCTATAACAACTTTGGCCATTCGATAGAGTAGATAGCTACATAGCAGTGAAGCTGCTGAAACTAGACCCTGTTTGATGGATGTGTCCCCAAGGCCGGTATTGGAGAAGAGATCAGCACGACTTACAGTTCCGGTGGTCATGGGCATAGCTGACATAGATAGCCTGGAAGTCTGAGACTTGGTTCTGGATTTTTCAATCCTTCTGATCCATCTCTTGTACTCTTCTCTCACCTAGAAAAAATATGGAACATGCTCATTGGCTCATGTAACACATGAGGAGCTCAGATAGTTTTACACCATTTGGTCCTAAATCTGAACAGAGCAAAAGAGCTAACATTCTTGTGACCATCTTCCCCACTGCGAATTCCAACACGTAAAGGGAAGGGGAAGGAGTGGTCCTCCATCCCCTAGTTGCAATGAGACACATTCTGATTTCAGTCACACCCAGGCAACATCCCTGACTTCATCAGGTTGAAAAATCTGGATAGAAATTTAGCCTAGAAAATGCAAGTTGATGCAGCTCCCACTAAACTACATATTAATGGGCTTGCTGCAGGTGTAAGTGGCAGTGTGCACAGCATTATGTCGGTGGGAAAGCTTCTCCCACCAACATAGCTACTGCTGCTTGTTGGGGGTGGTTTAATTACGTCGACAGGAGAGCTCTCTCTCATCAGCATAGAGCAGCTACACGAAAGATCTTACAGTGGCGCAACTGCATAGGTACAACTGTGCCACTGTAAGGTCTCTAGTGTAGATGTAACCCATGTCTGCTTGGTGTGGTGCTCTGTCCCCCTCTAGTGGCACCTAGTTCAGCTAGAGATTAACTAAGAGCCATGTGGCTTTTAGCCCATGCAGTAGAGCAGGGGTAGGCAACCTATGGCACGGGGGCTGAAGGCGGCACACGAGCTGATTTTCAGTGGCACTCACACTGCCCAGGTCCTGACCACCAGTCCAAGGGGCTATGCATTTTAATTTAATTTTAAAGGAAGCTTCTTAAACATTTTAAAAACCTTATTTACTTTGCATACAACAATAGTTTAGTTATATATTATAGACTTATAGAAAGAGACCTTCTAAACATGTTAAAATGTATTACTGGCATGCGGAATCTTAAATTAGAGTGAATAAATGAAAACTCAGCACACCACTTCTGAAAGGTTGCCAACCCCTGCAGTAGAGGCTCATGCATTTAGCTCCTGAGCTCCCAGGTTCGATCCCACTCACCAGGGGCTGTTGGTGTAGACATGGTCACTCCTGGCCTTAAAAAAATCTGTGACTCTATGAAAACAGCACAATATAAGCTGCAGGAGAAAAGAGATTGGAGGAGAATGGCTGAATCTCAAAATAGGGAAAGGAGCAATAGGCACACAACACCTGAAAAGAGTGAAACCAAGACAAATGTGAACAAAGAAGCTCTGCTGGCTGGACATTAATGGAGCTGAACAGGCAACAGGGCATTGGCTTTACCTGCTGATTGAGGAGACAGTGCACCAGGAAGATGAAGGCTCCCTGCAGGCTGTTGATAATGGTGAATAAATATGCCATGACCATGGCTGCCGCTTTTGTTTGCAACAGACCAAGACTCCAAGTGCAGCCCAGGATGAACAGCTGGGCGATGGCTTTAAATGTCAGTAACCTGGAGTAAAGCAGATGGAGAGAGCCCATTACAACCCTATGCAGAGAGACTAAGTCAGTGGGCTCTGTGGGCTGTGGCAGGATGGCTTACACCCTCCAAGTAGCAACTATGCAAAATTCCCCTAGGGACCAATGGTGGGTAATGCTTCTAGATAGCGCTTCTACAAACAGGCCCTATGCCAACCAGATGAGAATGGCTTTTTCCGTCCCCTTTACGCTCTATGGGCCTGCTCCGAAGCACAGAGAGAGACTGCCATTGACTTCACTGAGTTTGGACCAGGCCCCAGTTTGCCAGCCCTTCTGCATCTTGTTCATTTCCTGATTTTGCTGCAAGCAGGCTCTGGCCATCAGTACCACACATCTGGGGGCAGCTGTTATTTCAATGAGCTGGGTCAGTGAAGGTTTTACCTGTTCTCTAATTCCAGGTAGGTATTTCTCCCCCCTTTTTATTCCTGATCCTTCAGGTGAAGTATCAGAGCATCTTACAGCCTTGAAGCTATTTACCTTCAGAACCATTCTGTGAGGTAGGACAGTGCCCTATCCCCATTTTAAAGATGAAGAATCAAGGCATAGAGAGATTAAGCAACTTGCCCAAGGTCACATAGGAAAGCTGTGTCAGGACAGGGAGTTGAACCCAGGTCTCCCACAGCCCAGACCAGTACCCGAAGCACTGAACCATCCTTTCTCTCCCATTCTGATTGACTTGGAAACCACTATAATAAAGTCCTGCAAGGAGAACACCACATTCGCTAGAAACCATGGCTTGCCATTCAAGATTTGGTCCATTAGTCCTTACACCGCACTCATGATATGGAATAGGTCGCTAAATGATTGAAGGGTTTGTTGTATGCCCATTGCTGTAGCATGTGAGAGTACAATGCAGACTGACGGAACCAGATACTAAAGTCAGCTGACAGCAAAAGCAGCCTATGCATAGCCATACCAGGCAGATTCAGCCTTGGTGTAACTTCCTTGGTTTCAGCAGAGTTACAGATTTTACATAAGATTAATTTATGTATAGATATTTATATAGCACCCAGCATTGTAACATCTGACTTAAACCAATGTTGTGTTCCTAGCTCTGTCACTGGCCTGTGGTGTAACACTGACCACATCAATTTCCCTCTTTCCCCTCACATCCGTTTTGTAGCGTGGGCAGTGAGTATATGACCATGAAGTAATAATAGTGACATAGTAAGAATAAAGGGCAAAGGGCTAAGGAATGAGTAGCAAAAACACAAAATACCTGTTGACTGACACCTATAAAATAGCTTAAGCAGTTAGCATGAGTGCAAGGCCTTACAGCCTAAGTAGAAGTAGTTGCTCAATACGTTAGCATAAGTCAGTAAACTAACAGTTATCATAAGTCACAAAATGTTAAAAGGCTTTTTGTTTCTTGTTTTGTAATAATCACGTGATGCAAACTGCTGATGGGTAACTGCAAAAAGACAGTTACTACCAGTTTAAAGTATTTTTAAAAGAGGACATCCACAAATGCCTGATCGCAGGTAACCACAGTAATCCAATTAACATATGTTAATGAGCTTAGCCAAGTTAATATACTAACCTGTAGAATAAGATCACCCCAACAATATAAAGGTAAAAACCTTAAAATATGGTTTAAAAATATGTGGTTTATATATGCATAAAAAATACAAGGGCCTATAAAACGTCTACTCTCAGGAACAGCCATTAAAATTCTCCATTGGCATGCCAAAGACAAACCAAAATCTGTCTCACTCCTTAAAGCTCTCCCCCAAAATAAAGTAGCATATACAGGTAATGGGGCTGGTCGCTCTCACACTGTTATACTGTCCCACTGGTTTAAATTGCTTTATTTAAACTAGTCATTGTGACAATAAAACATTGACAGTTACAGAAGGTCTTTGCTAAGTGCAAGTCTTTTTATTGCTGTGCCCGCCCCCCTCAAATTAGGTCTCTTCTAACCATTGTGAATTATAAATCCCAGCGACCATGGCCACATGTCCAGCTCTTCCAGAAAACACAGATTTAACAATTAGATACCAAGAAATCACTGTGCAGTTTTCCTTGTGCTGTCTCAGTTGTGCATAGCAAAAGGCATCAAACTAGGCTGAACAAAACACTAGAAAAAGTCAAGTATCAGAGGGGTAGCCATTTAATCTGGATCTGTAAAAAGCAACAAAGAGTCCCGTGGCACCTTATAGACTAACAGAAGTATTGGAGCATGAGCTTTCATGGGTGAATACCCACGAAGGGTCTCAGCTGCTTGCAGGACCAGGTTTTCAGTGTTCTGTTCTCCATGATTTTCTGATACCAAGTCTGCATCACACTGGAATTTCCTCAGTTTAATTGAGCCAAGGGCGCCTGTATCAAACACCCCCCGCCCCCGCAGAAGACTAACTGGACCTCTCAGGCAGGTTTAGCGCTTTCCTACCTTGTGTTTTTGAGGGTGGAGACATCTGCATTGAGGGAGGAGATTTTGTCTCTCAGGATCCAGAGGGTTGTGATAAAAAATGTTAAATTCATCTGTGGAAACAACACAACAACTCGAGCGGATCAGACCCCAGGTCCATCTAGTCCAGTATTCTGCCTCTGACCGTGGCCAGTACCAAGTGCTTTGGAGGCAGGGATAAGCTCCCCCTATATTAGTTCTCCCCTTGGTCTTGGTAGCTAGAGCTTGATTTAAATCCTGAAGCCTGGGGCTTAATATCCCTTCCAGAACTTTTCTTAGCCCTGATTAGAACAACTCTGGATATTATTCTTGCTCCCCATATAAATGCCCAAACCTCTTTTGAATCTTGCTAAAATTCTTCATGGATTCACAGTGCCTAGCACAATGGTACTTTGATCCCGGATGGTAGCCTCTAGCTGCGATTGTCATCTGAATCCTTCCTGCACCACAAGACATCACTTTGGGCACAGATAAGGCTCTGCCATCCCTCTCTCTTCTCAGCTGCTCTGTCTGTCCTCTGTGTTACGTTTCATAAACTTTCCTTCTCTACGTATTGTTGGATCATGGATGGATTCTTTCAGCTGCCCTCTTGTCCATGTTCCTCTGGCTGCCCAGTTTCACACCTGCCATAGCCGAAGCTCTGGTTTCATTCGTAACACCCAGCCCAGACATTTCCATCTTCTCTGCTGGGTAACTTGGGAGCTAAAGAGGTGCTGAACTCTGACAAACCCCAGCATTTGGTATCAATTTGTTCCATTCCATTGGAAACAAATTGTGTGTGATTTATTAATTATTTATGAATTTACTGTCATACAACTAAAGAAGGTGCCACTGTGACCTTGTCACTTTCCAGGGAGTAAATCCACGGTAGCTAGGCCACAACTCACTCCTTAACCAAACATCCCAATGTCTGACTCATCTCACTTTCAAAGTCCTTTCCCTGTGGCATAAACATAATTCATCCTAAATATACCCACCACAATAATAAGGCAGACTGGTCCAAGGAAACTCCAGATGAAGCCTCCCTCTATTGTGAGCCAGCAGCTAAAAGGCAAGAAGGAAAAAGGGTAACAAATTATCCCTGGCATTAAAATGAAGTGAATTCTCTCCTTTTGGTTGTCCGAGTTGATCTCTGGGTGGGGTGGGAGATGCAGGGAGAACGCTGCCTGCTTCCCTTTATGACAGTCTCATGGATGTAGCTTGCAGAAACTAGTCTTATAAGAACATAAGAATGGCCATACTGGGTCAGACCAAAGGTCCATCTAGCCCAGTGTCCTGTCTTCCGACAGTGGCCAGTGCCAGGTGCCCCAGAGGGAATGAACAGAACAGGGAATCATCAATTGATCCATCCCGTCGCCCATTCCCAGCTTCTGGCAAACAGAGGCTAGGGACACCATCCCTGCCTATCCTAGCTAATAGCCATCAATAGACCTATCCTCCATGAATTTATCTAGTTCTTTTCTGAACCCTGTTATAGTCTTGGCCTTCACAACATCCTCTGGAAAGGAGTTCCACAGGTTGACTGTGCATTGTGTGAAACATGAAGAAACGGGGATTGTCGAATATATTGTCTCTCTGTAATTCAGCCAATGAGTTGAGTGGGTAATGAGATATCTGTTTTCCCTCTGGGATGGGCGCTGCACGTACTGTTCAGAAGTTCCGTAGCCTTTGTGATTCACCGCTGCAGAAATAGCCACCACCAGGGCTGGGAATCCGTAGCCGAACGGGTACATGAATCTCTTCTTGAACTGGCCGGCGCTGGTGTAATTCACGACCTTCAGGTTCCTGACGGTGAGGAAGAGGTGCAGCCCCTCCAGAAACATCCAGCTGAAGCACGCCAGGAAGAGGTAGTGTAGGAGGCCAGCAATGACAGCACACGCCACCTGGGGGAGACAGAGAGCCCAGGGACTGAGAACATCTAGCTCGCTGAGACAGGGGAAGCGTTAGTTATTCGATATGTCCCCTCCAAGCAACCATTCTTGGGGAGGGATAGCTCAGTGGTTTGAGCATTGGCCTGCTAAACCCTGGGTTGGGAATTCAATCCTTGAGGGTTCCATTTCAGGAACTGGGGTAACAAAAAAAAACTGTCTTGGGATTTCTCCTGCTTTGAGCAGGGGGTTGGAGTAGATAACCTCCTGAGGTCCCTTCTACCCTGATATTCTATTATGATTAAACTCTGGAGCCCAATTCTCATTTTACTGATGCTGGTGTAAATCTGGGGTACCTCCATTGAGGCCAGTGGTGTCAAAACAGTGTAAGAAAGTTCAGAATCCGGACCACTGAATTTATTCTGGGCATTGTGATACCAGGCATGTGAAGGGGCCCAATGGCAAAACCAATCCACTTTGATTATTAGTGCATCACATAGGTTGTAGCTTGCAGTCTGAATGCATCCTCCACCCCTCCCTCCACAAACTCTCTGTGCCATCCTCCCATTCTCCTCTTCCTCAAGGACTCCCTGTGAATCCCCACATGCCTGGACTCATGCCAGGAGAGATGACAGTGGTGGGGTGGGGGTTGGCAGGAACATACCATTGTCCCGCATTCATCATCCCTTGGTAGGGTCTCTGTGTGGCCCCCCCTTGCTTCCTCTCCCCCCTGTTATTTCATTACAGGAGCACTTAGGGGCCCCAAACAAGTTCAAGGACCGGTCGTGCTCGGCGCTGTACAAATACACGGTAAGCGTGTGTCTACACTGCAGCTGGGAGCATGAGTCCCCAGGAAGCAGTCCAGGCTAGCCGCCCACATACAATCATGACCGAACCTCTGGGTACTTACTCAGGCAGCTGGCCCAAGCTGCTGAGGCTGCACTGCTATTTTGAGTGTGTTAGCTCAAGCGAAGCTAGCATGTGTCTGAGCACTCTGGGAGGCACCCCCGCCCCAGCTGCAGTGGAGACCTACCTTAGAAGACAGTCCCTGCCCTGGAGAGTTTACGATCGAAATAGACAGGATACATAAGAGGGGCGTGAATTTTGCATGATTTCTTTACCTCATTGGTGACGCTCTTCACTGCGGTGAGGAAGAGCAGGTCGGCCAGGAAGAGGCAGAGACAGAGCTGCAGGTGGAGGGAGGTGCTGACGTTGCGGATGGAGCGGCACAGGAGGAAGGTGAGGATGGCAAGGAAGAGGCACAGCAGGGAGAGGGTCAGTCCCACATAGGTGATGATGGTCAGTGGGTAACTCTCCTATAAAAGGAAAAATTAAAGAAAATGTAAAGTTTGGAAATCACGCTGGAGAAACAGGAGCTTTGAAGTAACCGGATAATTTCCCAGGGCAATCAGATCTCTTGCTCCATTGTTGGAGAACATGGAGGACCCATCTGCTCCCTGCCCCTTTCACTAGGTAACTCAGAGGAGCAACACGTGTGTTGATTTTGCAGCTCCCAGATGATCTCTGGATCTCATGACTGTAAACTAACTGGAACAAATACCCGGCTGACTCATGCCCCGTGCCACCTATCTGACATCTAACATGCTGACCAAGTGCACCTGATCATGACTTTCCTACTGGCTGGCTCCAGCCATTGTAACTACAGCCAGAGGCATTACTCCTTTCGCGTAAGTGGTGGACGCCTGCATTTTGTGTGTCGAAGGGCTCAGGTTTGTTCTTGCAAACAGCCACAGCGTCTGTGTGAATGCAACCCCAGCTTGTTACACGTGGACCATGAGTTTAAGTGGATGGTTGAAATACCTTGCTCGCATGTGAAGCCATCAGGATGGCAAAGCTGGACAGGTGATTACAGGTGCAGGTGGTGTGAGTGCTGTTTGCATGGAGAAGTCTGCAGCCTTCAGTAGACCAGGTGCCAGTGAAGTTCCAGAAAACACAGATAATCTTGTCTTCCATTTCCTTTCTCTGGAAACAGAAATTGCAGCACCAGCATCAGCCTTGTCCTTTAAGGAGCCAAGGGCTAGTTTAGCCCAAACTAAACCAAAGAGGAGCCAGAGCTTGACAGACAGAGCACTGGGATTGTATTCCTAGCTCTGCCATTGACCTGATGTGAAATCTCTTGAGAAGTCTCTGTGCCTCTGTTTACCCTCCTACCCTTTGTCTCTTCTTTGCCCTGGTCTACACACAGCCCCGGGGTCGAACTAGGGTACGCGAATTCAGCTACGTGAATAACGTAGCTGAATTCGAACTACCCTAGTTCGAATGACTTACCCGTCCAGACGCCGCGGAAGCGAACTCCACGGCTCCAAGGTCGATTCCGCCAACTCCTCCTGCCGCGGTGGAGTACCGGAGTCGACCGCGGCGCTTCCGGAGTTCGAACTATCGCGTCTAGATCAGACGCGATAGTTCGAACTCCGAGAAGTCGAACTCGCCGCGTCGACCCGCGCGGTAAGTATAAACGTACCCTTTGGGATAGGGCCCATGTGTTTGGGCAGTGCCTGGTATAATTGGACTCTGCTCTCAGTGTGCATCTATGTGCCACTATAATAACGGATATCGGTTTCACAGCAATATAAGCCCATTGATCTGGATTGGGGTAAACGCGAACAGTCAGGCATCCAAGCTGACGCCCCACTGGTACAAAATATTGCAGTTTAGAAGTTCACCTGGGAATTTCCATGCTTTTTGAAGGCTTTAGGGTGGGTATGGCTGGACCCTTAGCATTCACCCATTTTCAATTTTAAGTTGAATTGCTTCCTCATTTAAACTTAATGTGGTGGAGAAGAAAGAGCCAGTGGAAAGATTCAAATTGTAGGGCATCTGTGGTACTGATGGGCAAGGAAGATCATTTTAGCAGGACTGTAGGGGGGCATTATGGGTACTGGAGGGCCCAGAGAGGAGGCTGCAGTAGATAGGTGGAAGGTGACCAGAACTATGGCGAGGGCAGAGAGGAAAAGCCAGATTTTTGGGGAAGATGCAGCATCAAGATTTGGACTCATCTTGGAGGTAGAAAGGGAGGCAGAAGGAGTTGAAGATGACCCTCGTTAGTGAGGCCAACTGGAAGAGGACGGCAGTGTTGACCACAGAAGCACAGAGAGAAAACAGTGGGTAAAAGCTCTTAGCCAAGAGGGGCCCCTTTTCCATTTCAAGCAGGGACATGATTGCCAATCACCTGTTTATGCTCCAGGGTGAAGTAGAAAGGTTTGGAGAGGGGACCAGGTTTCCCAATGGTCCCACTCACTACCTTCGAATTCAGCGTAGTGCTATCCAGTTTGTCATTCCCTCTCAGGTTTTGCTGGTCAATAAAGTTATTGTTCAGGATGGACTCGAGAGTGGCATACGATATGAAGGCAACGACTCCAGAGCCTGCAGGAGCAAAGATGCAAGAGGTGATACCAATTCAGCCTGTGTCCTGTCTCCTGTGTCACCCCGCAATGAGCTGGAAGAGCTCTTGGCTGGTGGGTGCAGCCGAACCAGTGATGAGAAGGACACAAGTACAGAGAGATGGAACGGCTTCCCCAAGTTTGCACAGAGTGTTAATGGAAAAAATGGGACTAGACCCCAGGACTCCTTACTCCTGCACTGGCCAATGAATAACACTTCCTCCTAGGGGCCCATCAGCCAGCCAGGACTCAGCAGAGCATGTTGCACTCCAGCTCCGCTGCCGCTAGAGCTGGAAAATCCATCCCCATCCTGGTCTGTCTGAACCCTCCAGCCCTGACATGCCCTCTGCACCAGGGAAGCCACAAGGGAACCATTTAATTTGTGCGAGGGCCAGAGCCCCAGCACCTCTAGGCTTGGCAGTTCAGAGCCCTGGCACCTCTGGGCTTGGCAGTTCAGAGCCCCGGCACCTCTGGGCTTGGCAGTTCAGAGCCCCGGCACCTCCAGATTTCCTGTGTCAGTTATGAAAGTAAAAATGTTGCTTGAGTCCTGGCACCTAATTGCTTGAGTCCCAGCCCCACTTTCATTACAAATTACGCACTGCACAGAGGGCTGGTGTAAAGCAACCCAGGACCCCCTGGGGAGTCTGTCAGGGCTGCTTCAAGGTCCCTCTGCAGCCCTGGAAGATCTGGCCTCAGAGCTGGAGCTGTGGAATGGGTTGGAGTGGTTGCATTCCTTCCACTGCCTGTCCAGACAACTCTCAGATGGTACCTGGTTCACTGGCACCAACCACTGTCGTGCAGTCAATGCTCATCATCTCGTTTTCAGCGTTCAGTTCGATCATCTTCCCTGCCCGACTGCAGTTATCCGTAACCCGCTGGGCCACGATGGCTGGGGGCGGAAGGACAAGTTCTTCACTGCGCTGCTTTGAAAACTACCCTCCCTTTAGCACAGAGCCTGATTCTCCTCCCACTCCCGTGGCGGCAGGGAGCAACGCTGCAGTAAAACCAGCAGAGCCGAGAGAAGAATCAGGAGCCCGGATTGTCTTTATGTCCTTTGTGCCTTGCACCTAGCACAATGGGGCCCTGCTCCATCATGACTGCGGCTTATAGGCACTACCACAATCCTGCTACTTGCTGAGATCAGAGCCCCGTTGTGCTGGGCACCATAGGCAAATGGAGCAAGAGACCGCTCCTGCCCCAAACAGCAGAAAGGAGTCGTGTCCCCATTTACATGGAAAACATAAGCACCGTGCGAGCAAGCAGGCAGGAAAGGCACCCAGCTCTCTTATGCTTTAGCCCAGCACCCTAGCACCGAGGCCACCTTTCATCGCCGAGAGCAGCTAGGGAGGCAATCAGAGCTGTACGGAGGTTTTTCCTTTTTCTTACTCATCGTCTCGGCTGTGATCGTCTGCGGCTCATTCTCGGAACTGTTCCAAGCAGCTTCCAAGGCAGCCAATTCTGCACGCTGCAGAAAGGCGGTGGCTGCCCATGCAACCTCCTCCTTGCTCCAAGTAGACTGCTGGGCAGTGGCATTGAAAAGCGAATCGAGAGAAGTGAAGACTTCCTGGGGTTTAAAAAGAAGATACCCAGGGTAAATCAGGGGCTGTCAAACAGTGGTCCACTGGTTAACAGGGAGATGGTCCCATAGATCCACCACTTATGCTCCCCATTCGCCATCATGGAACATCCCAGGACAGCTACAACTGCTTACATGATTGGGTGATGTTAGGCAGACTTTTAAGGTTCCCTACCTCTCCACGTGCTTCTTATAGTCTGGCCCTCTGCTCCGCATGGTTCCCATACTACGCAGTTACCAGCTCCCATCAAGATACTGCCTCGTTCCCTTTGCCCCACAACATTCATCACCCGCTCTTGGCTGGCAGCTGAAATTCCACTGGCTGTTGGCTCCAGTCTACTCTTCTAGAATAGAGGCAACTAAGCCTTGTTTTCAGCTGCTTTTAAAGACTCCCCCCAGGTTTATCTTTGGAAGGAAGTATCTGGAGACTGGTTGCAGAAGCTGGGGACGAACAGGAGGGACTTTGCCTTGGAGGGCAGGCACTGGCAAATACAGGTACAGCCTCTGACCTTCAGGGATTCTGATTGGTTTCCATTGCCACATGCAGATTCCAAGGTCTTTGAGGTCTCATTCAGGATGGTGCAAAATCTATTGCTTTTCTGGTTTCCCGTAGGGGAATCAGGGAAAAAGGAGTTAATGCTGTAACATTCCTATCCATGTCCAACCAACTGTTGTGGCCCTCTTAACCCACTGTATCTTTCAATCCATCCGCTCTATCTAGCTCTGGCTATTTCTCCATCCACCCATCTTCTCCATCTCCACCCTTCTCTAGGTGCCAGCTCTAGTCCATCCATCCTCCCACTCCATCTCTGTCCATCCATAATATCCAACCCAGAAGCAGAACACACACTGTCTGAGTTCACGAAACATCCATTCACATCCATTCTCTCCCTTTTTCCCTCCTGCCCTGAACACGAAGATGACCCAATTGAGAATCACTTGACACATACATGCTGGGTCATGTTGCCGCACTGGCTTTTGAAATCATCTCCTTGCAGAATCCTGGCTGGCAGCGGAAGAGGTTTTCTAGGGAAGGAAGCAGGGAGCCAACATTGGGGCCTCTCTTATAAGGATCAAATCTCTTTGTGATGGGATCAAAACATCATTACACTTTCGGGCAAAGAAATGAAACCCGGCAAAGTCCAGTCGACAGCAGAGCTGATGCTAAAGCTAAAGGGACTGGTTTATGGAGCCCAAAGGTCATGGTGTGAGTGGCCCAGCAAGGACAAGATTTCCTTCTGAGACACTCACCCATGCCTAGGGAGTCATGCAGAACTGACGGAACCAAGTCTGGCCAGATGCTGGGTGGGGAACTCAGAAGAGCTGGAATCTTGGCTCCCATTCCAGGCTCTGGAAGGGAGTGTCCACTAGTGGTCACAGACTCTTCTGCCTGCTCATACCCAAGCTTGGCTGCTTCAGCCTCATCCCTCCCCACCACTTCTCCCTGTCCCAGTGCTGTTTCTTCCTATTCCTGGCTCTTGTCCCAGTCCCAATCAGAACACCTCAGGTGTCTCATCCCAGTCCCGGTCTCCTTTCCCAGACAGTCCCACTTCCCCTGCATCTCAGCTGCTCATTCTGTTTGTCTCTCTCCTCCCCTCTTAGTTTCTAGCTGAGCCCACTGCCAGCCCCACAACGTTTCCCAGTCCCATTGGTCCCAGTTTCAGTGTCCCTCCCCAGATACTTAGTCCAATCTCATTGTTGTTCCCCCAGACCAGCTTCTTGACCCAATCTCTTTATCTGGCCAGTCCCATCTTCCCTCTGCACCCTGTTACCTGGTCAGATCTCTCTCCCCACCCTACTTCCACACCTTGGTTTCCAGTCCCAGTCCATCCTATCACTCACACCTGCTTGGTTACCCTCTATTGTTAGCATGCTAGCTCGATGGAAGCATAGACGTACCCTTAATCACTGCAGCATACTCACCAATCAGTAGAGTACACGGATAAATAACTTTTCGGGGAAGGGCAAGAGCTGGTCCCACTGACATTAGAGCAACACCCATTACTCTCGCCACATTACAGAGCTCCCACTAACCTAGCTGGGCTCCGGAGGCGATACTCACTGACACATTTCACTGTTGCATCAGTGAAGTGTTCCTCCCCAGAACTAGATGTAAACCCCTGATTGCAGGTGCAGCGGTAGCCTCCAGGGACGTTTTCACACATTGCAAAAGCAGGACAAGTAGACAAATTCTGACACCTGTCAACTGTGAAAGGAAGAAGGCATCACATCATTCAAAGATAGCAACGGATAACCCTTTGCACCTTTTGTTTGACTTCTTCAGTATGTTTCAGATTAATTCATTAATCTTGTTAATCATGCAGCGAGGGAGAAAGTGTGGACCTAACAGAGCAGGTGGTTGAGGTGGGAGAACCAAGGCAGCTGGCCACTCTTCTCAAGACATCAGGGAAAGGATCAAGAAAAGGCCTCCTTACCTCTCCCCTGAAGCCAGGAAAACAGGAGGACGTGGGAAGTGTAGCTGTGACACCCTGTAGCCCATAATCACCACTTTTATATGGCTATGATCTATTTTGTACAAAGTATGCCCTGTGAGGTATCATTTGGAAACTCATAATCTGATGAATATTCTTATCCTGTTGAAATGTGTGTAACAAACACTGCATGTGAAATTATGAGATTTTGCTTTATGACTATTACTAAAATATTTTGGAACTACTGTGTAGTACTCATAAGCAAGTTCCTCAGAGACCAGAACACACTGGCATGCCAACAACATGCTAAAGAGTCATCCCCTGGCTAATCGGAGATTCACCAACTGAGGAGTCCTCTGAAATTTACAAATCAGCTGAAAGACAGTATGGTGCTCATATATTGCCTATTCACATGACTCAGCAAGAGTATTTCCAGCACACAAGAATTGGGGTATTTAAAGGGGGACAACAACATCCATTCTCTCCCTTTTTCTCTCCTGCCCTGAACACAAAGATGACCCAATTGAGAATCACATGTCACATACGTGCTGGGTCGTGTTGCCGCACTGGCTTTTGAAATCATCTCCTTGCAGAATCTTGTCGACCTTATCGCTCTCTGGTTATAATGTCAATGAAATCCTGCCCATGAACTGAGAACTGCCTGCAGCATCTCGTGTGGTGAGAGGGATGTTGGCTTCAAATCTTATTTAGCTTGGTAACGTTTAGGAATTAACTTGAGGTTTTATCTTTTTATTTCTTTTGTAACCAATTCAAACTTTTGTGCCTTAACACTAAAAATCTCTCACTCTCTCGTTAATAAACGTGTTTTATTGTTTTATCTAAACCAGTGTGTTTGGGAAACCTCTACTGGAGATAACAAAGGCTGGGGCATAAACATTACCCTTTGTTGGAATGTCAGACTATAATCTTACAATGATCTTATAATGTCCATGGGTCTATGGAACAGTCTAAGATGCCCATTTTTGGGGACCCAATCCTGAGAGTGGGGATATATCAGTGTTGCAGAATATCTATCCATGGATGTCTGGGACAGTATTTATATAAACATCTAGGAGTAATTTTGCAGGCTAGTATCTGTACATCAGCAAACCAGAAGTGGCTCGTCTGACAGTAAAGCAGCATACAAGGAACCCCAG
Organism: Mauremys mutica; assembly: GCF_020497125.1. Classification (NCBI taxonomy): domain Eukaryota; kingdom Metazoa; phylum Chordata; order Testudines; family Geoemydidae; genus Mauremys; species Mauremys mutica. Next base: position 205,611 of record NC_059088.1, on the reverse strand, counting down.
GTCAGGGGGTTAGGTTGCACCCTGGGGAATTTCACAGTAGGAATGAAGAATGGGAGTTGGGGGTAGGGAGGTTCTGATCCTCTGGACAGGCTACAGTGGGTTTTAGTCCAGAAAGAGAATAATCCCCCGCTAAAGTCACCATTTTGTCTTAAAATCCATCTCCACCACCAGCAGCAGCAAGAAATAATTTTGAAAGGGCCTGGTTACATAGCTGTCAGTAAAGATCTTGACTCCAGAGCTCAATGCATGGCCATCGTTGCAAGCATAAAAGTAACTCCAAAGGTCATGGTGTGAGTGGCCTGGCAAGGACAAGATTTCCTGCTGGGACACTCACCCACGCCTAGGGAGTCATGCAGAACTGACGGATCCAAGCCTGGCCAGGTGCTGGGTGGGGAGTCAGAAGAGCTGGAATCTTGACTCCCATTTCAGGCTCTGGAGGGGAGTGTCCACTAGTGGGCACAGACTCTTCTGTCTGCTCATACCCAAGCTTGGTTCCTTCAGCCTTATACCCACACACACAACTTGTCCCTGTCCCAGTGCACTTTCTTCCCACCCCTGGCTCCTGTCCCCGTCCCAATCACAACGCCTCACGTGTCTCATTCCACTCCCAGTCTCCTTTCCCAGACAGTCCCAGTCTACCCCTGCACCAAATTCTCCCCTCCCAGTTCTGGTCTCCTTTCCCAGTCAGTCCCAGTTTCCCTGCATCCCAGCTCCTCATTCCATTTGTCTCTCTCCTCCCCTCTTCGTTTCCAGTGTACCCACTGCCACCCTGCCCCACAATATTCTCCAGTTCCACTGAGTCCCAGGCCCAGTGTCCCTCCCAGGTACTTAGTCCAATCTCACTGTTTTTCCCCCAGACCAGCTCCTTGACCCACTCTCTTTATCTGGCCAGTGCCATCTTCCCCCTGCATCCTGTTGCCTGGTCAGATCTGTCTCCCCATCCTACTTCCACACACTGGTTTTCAGGCCCAGATCCATCCCACCACTCGCACCTGCTTGGTTACCCTCTATTGTTAGCATGCTAGCTCGATGGAGGTGTAGACGTACCCTTAATCACTGCAGCATGCTCATCAGTCAGTGGAGTACACCGATACATAACTTTCTGGCAAGTTCAAAAGCTGATCCCAATGGCATTACAGCAACCTCCATTACTCTCGCCCCACTACAGAGCTCCCACTCACTTAGCAGTGCTCCGGAGGTGATACTCACCAACGCACTTCACTGTTGGATCAGTGAAGGTTTGCTCCCCAGAACTAGATGCAAACCCGCGTTTGCAGGTGCAGTGGTAGCCCCCAGGAACATTTTCACAGGTTGCAGAAGCAGGACAAGTAGATAAATTCTGACATCTGTCGACTGTGAAAGCAAGAAGGTACTATGTGGGTTAAAGAGAGCAACAGATAACCCTTTGCACCTTTTGTTTGATTTCTTCAATGTGGTTCACATTCATTCATTAACCTGGTTAACAATGCAGTGAGGGAGAAAGCCTGGACCTAAAAGAGCAGGTGGCTGAGGTGTGGGAACCAAGGCAGCCGGACACTCTTCTCGAGACATCAGGCAAAGAAACATGAAAAGGCCTCCATCCCCCTCCTCTGAAGCCAGGGAAACAGGAGGATGTGGGAAGGGTAGCTGGGACACCCTGCACCCCATATTCACCACTTTTATACGGCTATGATCTATTTTGTACAAAGTATGCCTTGTGAGGTGTCATTTGGAAACTCATAATCTGATGAATATTATTATCTTCTTGAAATCTGTGTAACAAATACTGTATGTGAAATTATGAGATTTTGCTGTATTATTATTACTAAAATATTTTGTAACTACTGTGTAGTACTCATAAGCCAGTTCCTCAGAGACAAGAAGACACTGGCATACCAGCCACATGCTAAAGAGTCCTCCCCTGGTTAATCGGAGACTTATCAACTGGGAAGTTGTAAACAGGAAATGTACAAATCACTGAAAGACAATTTGGCATTCACATACTGCCTACCCACAGGACCCACCAATGGTATTTCCAGCACCCAAGCACTGAGGTGTAAGAAGGGGGACAAGAATGCTTTTACCCACCTCTCCTGTCTACCTTATCTCTCTTTACTTATAACATCAATGAATCCTTGAAAAACACTGAACTAAGAGGAGTGGTCCCAGAATGAAAGGAAATCCAGCCTGTGAACTGTGAACTCCCTGCAGTATCTGGTATGGTGAGAGGGATGTTGGCTTCAAATCTTATTTAGCTTGGTCATGTTTATAAATTATCTTGAGTTTTTATCTTATTTCATTTGCAACCAATTCTGACTTTTGTGCCTTACCACAAAAAATCTCTCACTGTCTCCTTAATAAACATGTTTTATAGTATGGCAAGGCACCTTCTTGGTCTCCCCAGCCTCCGCTGCGGTTAGCCCTGGCGAGACAGGCTTGGGTAATATGGTCTCCCTTGGGGCACAGGGGAAGTCCATTCCTTCTCCTTTTTAGCTTATTTTTCTCCCTTGTGGGAGAGACTACTGCCTCTCCTCCTGGTGAGGCTCGCTGTCTTGCTGCTCCTCACCTACTGGCAGCAGGGCTCCTTCTCTCTCTTCTCTCCTCCCCTCCTTCCCCCCCAGGGGAGGGTTTAAAAACGTCTCAGGCAGCCCTTACTTGGAATCAGCTGATCCTAATTAACCTCAGGTAGCTCCCTCTCAGCTGATTCTAATTGATACTTTGGTAACCCCTTCTCAGCTGAACCTGACTGACCTGTAGTTACCCCGCAGTTGATAGGGAGGAGGGCCTTTTAACCCTCTGGGACTGATTTCTACCTCTCCCTTGCAGCTGTCTGTCCTGAGTTTATCACAATAGTTTTATCTAAACCAGTGTGTTTTGGAATCCTCTACTTAAGATAACAAAGGCTGGGGCATAAACATTACCCTTTGTTGGAATGTGAGACTATCTATGTTCTTATAATGCAAGGGGTCTACTGACTAGTATAAGACGCACAATACTGGGGTGCCAAGGGTGAGAGTGGGGATATGCGGGTGTCACAATGTATCTATCCATGGATGGCTGGGACAGTTTGCAGTCCCAGTTGCATCCCACCACTCGCACCTGTTTGGTTACCTCTATTGTTAGCATGCTAGCACAATGGAAATGTAGACGTACCCTTAATCACTGCAGCATGCTCACCAGTCAGTGCAGTACAGAGATACATAACTTTTCTGGAAACTGCAAGACCTGGTCCCAATGGCATTAAAGCAACCTCCATTACTCTCGCCCTACTACGAGCTCCCGCTCACTTAGCAGTGCTCCGGAGCTGATACTCACCAACGCACTTCACTGTTGGATCAGTGAAGTTTTGCTCCCCAGAAGTAGATGCAAACCCACGTTTGCAGGTGCAGTGGAAGCCCCCAGGAACATTTTCACATTTTGCAAAAGCAGGACAAGTAGATGAATCCTGACATCGGTCGACTGTGAAAGCAAGAAGGTACCATGTCACTGAAAGAGAGCAACGGAAAACCCTTTGCACCTTTAGTTTAACCCTCTGTTGGAATGTTGGACTATCTATGATCTTATAATGTCCAGGGGTCTACTGAGCAGGATAAGATGCACATTTCTGGGGAGCCAAGGCTGGGAGTGGGGATATGTGGGTGTCGCGGTGTATCTATCCAGGGATGGCTGGCACAGCATTCATGTAAACAAATGGACGTGATTTTGCAGACTGGTATCTGTGCATGAGCAGGCCAGGAGTGGCTGGTCTGACAGTGAAGCAGTGTAAAAGGAACCCCAGGTTGGGGGGCTAAGGGGAAAAAGCAGATCAGGTTTCACCCTGGGGAATTTCACAGAAAGATTGAAGGATGGGAGTTGGGGGTAGGGAGGTTCTGATCCTGTGAACAGGCTACAGTGAGTTTTAGTCCAGAAAGAGACTAAACCCTCACTAGGGTCACCATTTTATCTTAAAATCCATTTCCACCACGAGCAGCAGCAAGAAATCATTTTGAAAGGGCCTGGTTATGTACTGTCAGTAAAGATCTTGACTCCAGAGCTCAATGCATGGCCATCGTTGCAAGCATAAAAGTAACTCCAAAGGTCATGGTGTGAGTGGCCTGGCAAGGGCAAGATTTCCTGCTGGGACACTCACCCACGCCTAGGGAGCCATGCAGAACTGACGGAACCAAGCCTGGCGAGGCGCTGGGTGGGGAGTCAGAAGAACTGGAATCTTGGCTCCCATTCCAGGCTCTGGAGGGGAGAGTCCACTAGTGGGCACAGATTCTTCTGCCTGCTCATACTCAATCTCGGCCCCTTCAGCCACATCCCCCCCTGCACATGTCCCTGTCTAAGTGCTGTCTCTTCCCATCCCTGGATATTGTCCCAATCGGACCTCCTCAGGTGTATCATCCCAGTCCTGGTCTCCTTTCCCAGACAGTCCCAGTTCTCTTGCATACCAGCTCCTCATTCCATTTGTCTCTCTACTCCCCTCTTCGTTTCTAGCTGTGCCCACTGCCAGCCCCCCAAAATGTCCCTGTCCCACTGACTCCCAGTTTCAGGGTCCCTGCCCAGATACTTAGTCCAATCTCATTGTTGTTCCCTCAGACCAGCTCCTTGACCCACTCTCTTTATCTGGCCAGTGCCATCTTCCCTCTGCATCCTGTTGCCTGGACGGATCTCTCTCCTCACCCTACTTCCACACACTGGTTTCCTTTCCCAGTTCCATCCCACCATTCGCACCTGCTTGGCTATCTTCTATTGTTAGCATGCTAGCTCGATGGGAAGTGTAGACGTACCCTTAATCACCGCAGCATGCTCGCCAGTCAGTGGAGTACACTGATACATATCTTTTCGGGCAAGTGCAAGAGCTGGTCCCAATGGTATTAGAGCAATGTACATTACACTCGCCCCATTACAGAGCTCCCGCTCACTTAGCTGGGCTTCGGCGCTGATACTCACCGACGCATTTCACTGTTGCATCAGTGAAGTATTTCTTCCCAGAACTAGATGCAAACCCCTGATTGCAGGTGCAGTGGTAGCCTCCAGGGACGTTTTCACACGTTGCAAAAGCAGGACAAGTAGACAAATTCCGACAGTTGTCAACTGTGAAAGGAAGAAGGAACCACGTCATTCAAAGAGAGCAACAGATAACCCTTTGCACCTTTTGTTTGACTTCTTTAGTATGGTTCAGATTAATTCATTAACCTTGTTAATCATGCAGGAAGGGAGAAAGTGTAGGCCTAACAGAGCAGGTGGCTGAGGTAGGAGGACCAAGGCAGCTGGCCACTCTTCTCGAGACATCAGGCAAAGGATCAAGAAAAGGCCTCCATCCCTCTCCCCTGAAGCCAAGGAAACAGAAGGATGTGGGAAGGGTAGCTGTGACATCCTGTAGCCCATATTCACCACTTTTATGTGGCTTTGATCTATTTTGTACAAAGTATGCCCTGTGAGGTATCATTTGGAAACTCATAAGCTGATGAATATTATCACCTTCTTGAAATGTGTGTAACAGACATGCATGTGAAAATATGAGATTTTGCACAATGATTATTGCTGAAGTATAAGCAGCAAAGAATCCTGTGGCACCTTATAGACTAACAGACGTTTTGCAGCATGAGCTTTCGTGGGTGAATACCCACTTCTTTGGATGCAAGTAGTGGAAATTTCCAGGGGCAGGTTTATATATGCAAGCAAGAAGCAAGCTAGAGATAACGAGGTTAGTTCAATCAGGGAGGATGAGGCCCTGTTCTAGCAGTTGAGTGAAAACCAAGGGAGGAGAAACTGGTTCTGTAGTTGGCAAGCCATTCACAGTCTTTGTTTAATCCTGAGCTGATGGTGTCAAATTTGCAGATGACCTGGAGATCAGCAGTTTCTCTTTGAAGTCTGGTCCTGAAGTTTTTTTGCTGCAGGATGGCCACCTTAAGATCTGCTATTGTGTGGCCAGGGAGGTTGAAGTGTTCTCCTACAGGTTTTTGTATATTGCCATTCCTAATATCTGATTACTGAAGTATGTTGTAATTCCTGGGTAGTCCTCATAAGGAATTTCCTCAGAGACAAGAACACACTGGCATGCAATCAACATGACAAAGAGTTATCCCCTGTTTAATGGGAGATTCACCAACTGGGTAGTTCTCAACCGGAAATTTACAAATCAGCTGAAAGACAGTTTGGTGCTCACATACTGCCCAACCACAGGACCCAGCAAAGGCATTTCCATCACACAAGGATTGGGGTGTAAGAAGGGGGGAAACAATGCCTGTAACCACTTCACCTGTCTACCTTATCTCTTTCTCTTCTTATAACATCAATGAATCCTTAAAAAACAGGGAAGTAACGGGAGTGGTCCCAGAATGAAAGGAAATCCAGCCTGTGAACTGAGAACTGCCTGCAGCATCTGGTGTGGTGAGAGGGATGTTGGCTTCAATTTTTGTTTAGCTTGGTCATCTTTAGGAATTAGGTTGAGGTTTTAGCTTTTTATTTCTTTTCTAACCAAATCTAACTTTTGTGCCTTACATCTCTCATTAGTAAACATGTTTTATTGTTTTATCTAAACGAGTGTATTTGGAAACCTCTACTTAAGATAACAAAGGCTGGGGCGTAAACATTACCCTTTGTTGGAATGTCAGACTATCTATGATCTTATAATGTCCAGGGGTCTACTGAGCAGTATAAGATGCACGTTTCTGGGGAGCCAAGGCTGGGAGTGGGGATACGTGGGAGTCGCAGCGTAGCTATCCATGGATGGCTGGGACAGCATTCATGTAAACATCTGGGAGTGATTTTCCAGGCTAGTATCTGCGCATGAGCAGGCCAGGAGTGGCTGGTCTGACAGTAAAGCAACGTAAAAGGAACCCCAGGTTGGGGGATTAAGAGTACACAGAAGTTCAGGTTTCACCCTGGGGAATTTCACTGTAAGACTGAAGGATGGGATTTGGGGGTAGAGATGTTTTGATCCTGTGAACAGGCTACAGTGAATTGTAGTTCAGAAACAGACTAACCCCCCACTAGGGTCACTATTTTGTCTTAAAATCCATGTCCACATCCAGCAGCAACAAGAAATCATTTTGAAGGGGTCTGGTTACGTAGCTGTCAATAAAGATCTTGATTTCGGAGCTCAATGCATGGCCATCGTTGCAAGCATAAAAGTAACTCCAAAGTTCATGGTGTTAATGGCCTGGCAAGGGCAAGATTTCCTGCTGGGACACTCACCCACGCCTTGGGAGTCGTGCAGAACTGACGGAACCAAACCTGGCCATGCGCTGGGTGGGGAGTCAGAAGAGCTGGAATCTTGGATCCCATTCCAGGCTGTGGAGGGGAGAGTCCACTAGTGGGCACAGACTCTTCTGCCTGCTCATACCCAAGCTCGGCTCCTTCAGCCTTATCCCCCCCAAACACAACTTGTCCCTGTCCCAGTGCAGTTTCTTCCCATCCCTGGCTCTTGTCCCCGTCCCAATCGGAACGCCTCATGTATCTCATTCCAGTCCTGGTCTCCTTTCCCAGCCACTCCCAGTTCCTCTGCATCCCAGTTCCTCGTTCCATTTGTCTCTCTCCTCCCTGCTTAGTTTCTAGCTGCACCCACTGCCAGTCCCACAACATTCCCCAGTCCCACTGAGTTCCAGCCCCAGTGTCCTTCCCAGGTACTTAGTCCAATATCATTGTTGTTCCCTCAGACCAGCTCCTTGACCCACTCTCTTTATCCAGCCAGTCCCATCTTCTCCCTGCACTCTCTTGCCTGGACGGATCTGTCTCCCCACAATACTTCCACACGCCAGTTTCCAGTCCCAGTCTCATCCCACCACTCGCACCTGCTTGGCTACCCTCTATTGTTAGCATGCTAGCTCAATGGAAGTATAGATGTACCCTTAATCACTGCAGCATGCTCACCAGTCAGTGGAGTACACTGATACATAACTTTTCCGGAAACTGCAAGAGCTGGTCCCAGTGGCATTACAACAATCTCCATTACTCTCGCACATTACACAGCTCCCGCTCACTTGTAGTAGTGCTCCGGAGCTGATACTCACCGACGCACTTCACTGTTGGATCAGTGAAGTTTTGCTCCCCAGAAGTAGATGCAAACCCACGTTTGCAGGTGCAGTGGTAGCCCCCAGGAACATTTTCACATTTTGCAAAAGCAGGGCAAGTAGATGAATCCTGACATCGGTCAACTGTGAAAGCAAGAAGGAACTATGTGGTTTAAAGAGAGCAACAGATAACCCTTTGCACCTTTTGTTTGACTTCTTCTATGTGGTTCACATTCATGCATTAACCTTGTTAACAATGCAGCGAGGGAGAAAGTGTGGACCTAACAGAGCAGGTGGCTGAGGTGTGAGGACCAAGGCAGCAGGCCACTCTTCTCAAGACATCAGGCAAAGGAACAAGAAAAGGCCTCCATCCCTCTCACCTGAAGCCAAGGAAATAGGAGGACGTGGGAAGGGTTGCTGTGACACCCTGTAGCCCATATTCACCACTTTTATATGGCTTTGATCTATTTTGTACAAAGTATTCCCTGTTAGGGAAACGCATAATCTGGTGAATATAATTATCTTCTTGAAATGTGTGTAACAAATACTGCATGTGAAATTATGAGATTTTGCTGTATGATTATTACTAAAATATTTTGGAACTACTGTGTAGTACTCATTAGCCAGTCCCTAAGAGACAAGAACTGGCATTCCTGCAACACAGAAAAGAGTCATCCCCTGGTTAATCGGAGGTTCACCAACTGGGGAGTTCTAAACAGGAAATGTACAAAACAGCTGAAAGACAGTTTGGCGCTCACATACTGCCTACCCACGGGACCCATCAAGGGTATTTCCAGCACCCAAGGATTGGGGTGTAAGAAGGGGGACAAAAATGCCTGTACCCACCTCTCCTGTCTGTCTTATCTCTCTTTGCTTATAACATCAGTGAATCCTTGAAAAACACTGAACTAAGAGGAGTGGTCCCAGAATAAAAGGAAATCCAGCCTGTGAACTGAGACCTGCCTGCAGCATCTGGTGTGGTGAGACGGATGTTGGCTTCAAATCTTATTTACCCAAGTTTCGCTCCTTCAGCCTTATCCCTCCCCACCACTTCTCCCTGTCCCAGTGCTGTCTCTTCCCATCCCTGGCTCTTGTCCCCATCCCAATCAGAACGCCTCAGGGGTCTCATCCCGGACTGGGTCTCTTTTCTCAGCCAGTCCCACTTCCCCTGCATCTCGGCTCCTCATTCCATTTGTCTCTCTCCTCCCCTCTTAGTTTCTAGCTGTGACATCTGCCAGCCCCACAACACTTCCCAGTTCCACTGAGTCCCAGTTTCAGGGGCCCTCCCCAGATATTTAGTCCAATCTCATTGTTGTTCCCTCAGACCAGCTCCTTGACCCACTCTCTTTATCTAGCCAGTCCCATCTTCCCCCTGCATCCTGTTGCCTGGTCAGATCTGTCTCCCCACCCTACTTCCAAACACAGGTTTCCAGGCCCAGTTCCATCCCACCAGTCGCACCTGCTTGGTTACTCTATATTGTTAGCATGCTAGCTCGATGGAAGTGTAGACGTACCCTTAATCACGGCAGCATGCTCACCAGTCAGTGGAGTACTCTAATAAATAACTTTTTGGGCAAGTGCAAGAGCTGGGCCCAATGGCATTAGAGCAACCTACATTACAGTTGCTCCATTACAGTGCTCTCGCTCACTTAGCTGGGTTCCAGAGCCGATACTTACCAACACACTTTACTGCAGGATCAGTGAAGTGTTCCTCCCCAGAACTAGATGCAAACCCCTGATTGCAGGTGCACTGGTAGCCTCCGGGGATGTTTTCACAGGTTGCAAAAGGAGGACAAGTAGACAAAGTCCGACACTTGTCAACTATGAAAGAAAGAAGGAACCATGTCATTCAAAGAGAGCAACGGATAAGTCTTTGCATGTTTTGGTTGACTACTTCACTATGGTTCAGATTAATTCATTAACCTTGTTAATCATGCAAGAAGGGAGAAAGTGTTTTCCTAAAAGAGCAAGTGGATGAGGTGAGAGGACCAAGGCAGCTGCCCATTCTTCTCGAGATATCAGGGAAAGGATCAAGAAAAGCCCTCCATCCCCCTCCCCTGAATACAGGAAAACAGGAGGATGTGGGAGGATAGCTGGGACAGCCTGTATTCCATATACAAAACTTTTATATGGTTATGATCTATTTTGTACAAAGTATGCCCTGTGAGGTATCATTTGGATACTCATAATCTGATGAATATTATTATCTTCTTGAAATGTGTGTAACAAACACTGCATGTGAAATTATGAGATTTTGCTGTATGATTCTTACCGAAATATCTTGTAATTCCTTGGTAGTACTCATAAGCAAGTTCCTCAGAAACAAGAACACTCTCGCATGCAAGCAACCTGCTAAAGAGTCATCCCATTTAATAGGAGATTCACCAACTGGGGAGTTCTCAACATGAAAAGTACCAATCAGCGGAAAAACAGTTTGGTGCTCACATACTTTCTATCCAGATGACCCAGCAACGGTATTTCCAGCACACAATAATTGAAGTATAATAATAGGGACAAAAATGCCTGTAACCACCTCTCTTGTCTACCTTATCTCTCTCTGCTTATAACATCAATGATTCCTTGAAAAACACTGAACTAAGAGGAGTGGTCTCAGAATGAAAGGAAATCCAGCCTGTGATCCGAGAACTTCCTGCAGCATCGGGTGCGGTGAGAGGGATGTTTGCTTCAAATCTTATTTAGCTTGGGAATGTTTAGGAATTAACTTGAGGTTTTATCTTTTTATTTCTTTTGTAACCAATTCAAACGGTGCCTTACCACTAAAAATCTCTCACTCTCTCATTAATAAACGTGTTTTATTGTTTTATCTAAACGAGTGTATTTGGAAACCTCTACTTAAGATAACAAAGGCTGGGGCGTAAACATTACCCTTTGTTGGAATGTCGGACTATCTATGATCTTATAATGTCCAGGGGTCTACTGAGCAGTATAAGATGCACGTTTCTGGGGAGCCAAGGCTGGGAGTGGGGATACGTGGGAGTCGCAGCGTAGCTATCCATGGATGGCTGGGACAGCATTCATGTAAACATCTGGGAGTGATTTTCCAGGCTAGTATCTGCGCATGAGCAGGCCAGGAGTGGCTGGTCTGACAGTAAAGCAATGTAAAAGGAACCCCAGGTTGGGGGATTAAGAGTACACAGAAGTTCAGGTTTCACCCTGGGGAATTTCACTGTAAGACTGAAGGATGGGATTTGGGGGTAGGGAGGTTTTGGTCCTGTGAACAGGCTACAGTGAATTGTAGTTCAGAAACAGCCTAAACCCCCGTTAGGGTCAGCAATTTGTCTTAAAGTCCATGTCCACGTCCAGCAGCAACAATAGATAATTTTGAAGGGATCTGGTTACGTTGCTGTCAATAAAGATCTTGACTGCGGAGCTCAATGCATGGCCATCGTTGCAAGCATAAAAGTAACTCCAAAGGTCATGGTGTGAGTGGCCTGGCAAGGACAAGATTTCCTGCTGGGACACTCGCTCACACCTAGGGAGTCATGCAGAACTGACGGAACCAAGCCTGGCCAGTTGCTGGGTGGGGACTCAGAAGAGCTGGAAATGGCTCCAATTCCAGGCTCTGGAGGGGAGTGTCCACTAGTGGTCACAGACTCTTCTGTGTGCTCATAAACAAGCTTGGCTCCTTCAGCCTTATCCCTCCCCACCACGTCTCCATGTTCCAGTGCTGTCTCTTCCCATCCCTGACTCTTATCCCCATCCCAATCTGAACGCCTCAGGTGTCTCATTCCAGTCCGGGTCTCCTTTTCCAACCAGTCCCAGTTCCCCTGCACCTAATCCTCCCCTGCCCGTCCCAGTCTCTTCTTCCAGTCAGTGCCAGCTCCCCTGCATACCAGCTCCTCATTCCATTTGTCTCTCTCCTCCCCGCTTAGTTTCCAGCTGTGCCCACTGCCACCCTGCCCCACAACATTCCCCAGTCCCACAGAGTCCCAGTCCCAATGTCCCTCCCAGGTATTTAATCCAATCTCATTGTTGTTCCCCTAGACCAGCTCCTTGACCCACTCTCTTTATCCAGACAGTCCCTTCTTCTCCCTGCTTCCTGTTGTCTGGATAGATCTGTCTCCCCACCCTACTCCAACACATTGGTTTCCAGGCCCAGTTCCATCCCACCACTCACCACTGCTTGGCTACCCTCTATTGTTAGCATGCTAGCTCGATGGAAGTGTAAACATACCCTTAATCACTGCAGCATGCTCACCAGTCAGTGGAGTACACTGATACATAACTTTTCTGGAAACTGCAAGAGCTGGTCCCAATGGCATTACAGCAACCTCCATTACTCTTGCACATTACACAGCTCCCGCTCACTTAGCAGTGCTCCGGAGCTGATACTCACCAACACACTTCACTGTTGGATCAGTGAAGTTTTGCTCCCCAGAAGTAGATACAAACCTGCTTTTGCAGGTGCAGTGGTAGCCCCCAGGAACATTTTCACATTTTGCAAAAGCAGGGCAAGTAGATGAATCCTGACATCTGTCAACTGTGAAAGCAAGAAGGAACTATGTGGTTTAAAGAGATCAACAGATAACCCTTTGCACCTTTTGTTTGACTTCTTCTATGTGGTTCACATTCATGCATTAACCTTGTTAATGCAGCGAGGGAGAAAGTGTGGACCTAACAGAGCAGGTGGCTGAGTTCGGAGGACCAAGGCAGCTGGCCACTCTTCTTGAGACATCAGAGAAAGGATCAAAAAAAGGCCTCCATCCCTCTCCCCTGAAGCCAGGGAAACAGGAGGATGTGGGAAGGGTAGCTATGACTCCCTGTAGCCCATATTCACCACTTTTATATGGCTATGATCTATTTTGTACAAAGTATTCCCTGTGAGGTATCATTTGACACGCATTATCTGATGAATATTATTATCTTCTTGAAATGTGTGTAACAAACACTGCATGAGAAATTATGAGTTTTTGCTGCATGATTATTATTAAAATATTTTGTAACTACTGTACTCATAAGCCAGTTCCTCAGAGATAAGGACACACTGGCATGCCAGCAACACGGAAAAGAGTCATCCCCTGGTTAATTGGAGATTCACCAACTGGGAAGTTCTAAACTGGAAATGTACAAATCAGCTGAAAGACTGTTTGGCACTCACATACTGCCTACCCACGGGACCCAGCCAGGGTATTTCCAGCACCCAAGGATTGGGGTGTAAGAAGGGGGATAAAAAATGCCTGTACCCACCTCTCTTGTCTAACTTATCTCTCTCTGCTTATAACATCAATGAATCCTTGAAAAACACTGAACTAAGGGGAGTGATCCCAGAATAAAAGGAAATCCAGCCTCTGTACTGAGAACTTCCAGCAGCATCTGGTGTGGTAAGAAGGATGTTGGCTTCAAATCTTATTTAGCTTGGGAACATTTAGGAATTAGCTTGAGGTTTTATCTTTTTATTTCATTTGTAACCAATTCTGACTTTTGAGACTTACCACTTAAAAGCTCTCTCTCTCTCATTAATAAACATGTTTTATTGTTTTATTTAAACCATTTTATTTCATTGAAGTGTTTGGGAAACCTCTACTGAGATAACAATGGCTGGGACATTAACATTACCCTTTTTTGGATAGTCGGACTATCTACGAACTTATACTGCCCAAGGGTCTACTGAGCAGTATAAGACGCACATTTCAGGGAATCCAAGGCTGAAAGGACACACTGGGGTTCAGATCTGGAGCAGTTTGTCCATGTTTCTAGGCATCAACTTACCATCGCTGGTGAAACATTGAGTCACCGTGAAGCAGACGAGACAGCAAAAGCCTGAAAGAGGAGAAACAACCAAGAATGCTCTTACCGCACTGGGTTTTAGTGCTGTTACCCTGTATGAGGCTGTGTGGCCTAGTGGATAGAGCAGTAGGCTGGGAGATCAAGGTGTCATTCCTGGCTCAGTCACTGACCTGCAAGTTGACCTTGAACAAGTCCTTACCCCTTCTCAGTTTCCCCTAGGTCCATCTTTTCTATTTAAACTGTAAATTCAAGGTAAGCATTGTGTCCATACAGCACCTAGCAGAGAAGGCCCTGATACCGGTGGAGACCCCCAAGCACATCTGGAATATAGTCTATAGATAATAAAAGCAATTTGGGGGGATTTTCAGAGGGCCAAACCCTCCTCGTGGGGAGGATGGGGACCTGTAAACTAGTAGGATTGGAAGGATTCAATTTTTATTGGTAGATGTTGGTAAACGTCAATTTCGCCATACACACCCAAACCCGTGAAAAAATATTTCCATCAATAACTATTGAAATTGACCGATAGGAAAAATAAGAAAAATGCTGCTTGAGAACTTATTACAGTTTGATTTCAGGATATTTACTTTATATATTGTGATTTTATATTGACAATTTCTGTTTTAACAATTACAAGGTCTACTGTCATTAAACAAATATTGTCTGACTTCCCCGATGGCCTGACCCCTCCATAGTTTCCCATACCCAAGAAAAGTTTAATTGAAAAAAAAATCAAGTTGTGCTCAGCCTACAAATCAGTGTGGCTCTATTGACTTCAGCAGAGCTACAGCAACTGATGAGCTGGCCTCAGTCGTTAAACCCAAAGGGAGTTTTGTCTGAGTAAACACTGAGTGAGGACAATCAGGGTTTGTCTCGTTCCCACATCTACACTGTAAGAGTGTAACTCACTTCTCCTATTAGCCAATGTCCCCACTGGACATTTATCAAATCATCTCAGAACACCACTTCCTTGTAACCTGCTGCCGCAGTTCTACTGTGTATCAACTGACCCTCTGCTACCTTCATTGACAGTTGAGCCTCAGATACATGCTTTGGATGCCACCATCAGAAGCCCAGCTGCTCAGCAAAAAAACCCTCTGGAGCTGGGAATGCAGGAGGCATTCTCAGAAGTTTACTTCTGTTCCCTGCACTGTAGCAGCTCCAGAGAATGGCTATTTGATATTTCCTCTCCCACACTCAGCTGGAACTAAGAAATGCAGAGGCACATGGTAAAGATAAAGGGACTAAACCTTTTTGGATCAAAAACATTTTCAGCTTATTTTACCCACAATGGATTCAGCAGTTTACAGTAGAACAATGGGTCATGCCAGGCACAGTAGAAGCAGAGGAGCTCACAACCCTTAGCCGTGTGCTCTTCCCAACTCTCACCCCTTTGTGTTTGCGACCCAGCACTTTGCATCCCATTACACGGGGCACTTTCCCTTGTGGATTTAAGATGGCTGGATATTAGAGGAAGGAGGTTCTGGAACAGTTTTCCAATAGGGCTAGTGGTGGCAAATAGCCCACCTATCAGAAGATGGAATTCACCCCATTCATAAAATTTTGTTATATGATGGGACTGTGAACAACAGCAGGGGCCTGGACTCAATGACCCAGATGGTCCCATGTCCTAAGGAAGTTTTACTAACTAAATCCTCCATTTGTTATATGGCTTCTCTGAGTTGCATCATGAGTGAGGACAGTGGTTCTCAAACTTGTCAGACTACTGCAGCCCTTTCAGGAGCCTGATTTGTCTTGCATATCCCTAAGTTCACCTCGCTTAAAAACTACTTGCTTACAAAATCAGACATAAAAATACAAAAGTGTCATAGCACTAGAGTGACCAGATGTCCTGATTTTATAGGGACAGTCCTGATTTTGGGTTTTTTTTTTCTTATAGAGGCTCCTATTACCCCCCATCCCCATCCCAATTTTTCACATTTGCTGTCTGGTCACCCTACATAGCACGCTGTTACTGAAAAATTTCTGACTTTCTCATTGTTATGATATCATTATAAAATAAATCAATTGGAAAATAAATACTGTACTTACATTAGGGAATAGTACATAGAGCAGTATAAACAAGTCATTGTCCGTAGGAAATTTTAGTTTGTACTGACTGCGCTAGTGCTTTTTATCTCGCTTGTGGTAAAACTAGGCAAATATCTAGAGTTGATGTACCCCCTGGAAGACCTGTGTGTACCCCCAGGGGCAAGGCTCTCCAAGCACGCCCACAACTCAGTCTGCTTGTGTCCTCTTATCCTGTCCTCCCACCCCACCGCTTCTCTTTACCCTCCTTCTCTCTAGCTAATGATGATCAACATAAAAGATCCCTACGCCTGTTAAGGTCAATCGGACTCCAAAGGGGGCTCCTTGCAGAATCAGAGCCAAAAAGAGCATAATCGCTTCGGGGTGGGAATTGTCTTTTGTTATTTAACTTTACAGCACTTAGCACAATGGGGTTCTAATCTGCCAGGTGCGGCTGTAAGAACATCAGTAACATATTGATTCACAAGCCATAAGAAAGAATTCATAATCAACATGGAACAATAAATAGCAAAGGACTCAGTATGATAGGTAGCATGTGGACTTGCTTATTAGCCAGTAATGACTAATAATAAATGTACACCAGGCCTAGCCACCAGTGTATTCATAGATTTAGAGGCCAGAAGAGATCACTGATCATCTACTTACCTCCTGCATAACACAGGCCAGAGAGCTTCCCTGAATTAATTCCTGCTTTGAGTCCAACAGCTGTGGCTGAGCTAGAACCCAGTTTAGAAAAACATCCTGCGATGGAGAATCCACCGCAACCCTTGGCAAGTTGTTCGAATGGTTAAAGACCATGACTGTTAAAAAAAACCTGGACATTTGTCCAGTCTGAAGTTGTCTAGCTTCAACTTCCAGCAATGGGGTCTTCTTAAGCCTTTGTCAGCTAGATTGAAGAGCCCTCTATTATCAACTTGCTGTTCCCCAGGAAGGTTTTTCTAGACTGTGATCAGGTCACCCCTTAACCTGCTCTTTGATAAGCTACTGGGGTCTCTCACTGTATGGCACGTTTTTTAGTCCTCTAACCATTCTCGTAGCTCTTCTCTGAACCGTTTCCTTTTATCGACATCCTCCTTGAACTGTGGGCACCAGGACTGGACACAGGATTCCAGCTGCTATTGCACCAGGACCAAATACAGAGATAAAATAACCTCTCTGCTCCTACTCGATATCCTCCTGTTTATACATCGAATGATCACATCAGCCCCTGTTGACTATGGGATTGCCCTGGGAGCTCGTGTTTTTAAGCTCATTATCCACCATGACTTCAAGTCTTCTTCAGAGTCACTGATTCCCAGGAGAGAGTCCCCCACCTGTAAATACATCCTAGACCTAACATTTGGCCATACTGAGGCACAGAGTGTTGATTGCATCTAGCTCACCTAACGATCCAGCTCACTCTGTATCAGTAATCTGTCCTCTTCTTTATTTACTGCTCCCCCAATCTGCGGGTCTTCTACAAACTGCTGAACATGAGCACCCAGTGTGACACTGTGGCTGAAAGAGCTAATGCAATCCAGGGATGCATGAACAGGGGAATCTCGAGTAGGAGCAGAGAGATTATTTGACATGGGTATCTGGCATTGGTGAACTGGAATTCTGTGTCCAGTCCCAGTGCCTGCAGTTCAAAAAGGGTGGAGATAAATGGGAGAGGGGTCAAAAAGAGCCAGCAGAATTAGAGGATTGGGGCACACGTGTAGGTGAAATATTCAAAGAGCTCGATCTATTTGGCTTAACGAATAGAAAGTTAAGGGGTGACTTGATTACTGTTTATAAGCATGTACACAAATATTTAATATTGGGCTTTCTAATCTAGCAGAGAAAGGTGTAACACAATCCAAGGGCAGGAAGTTGAAACTAGACAAATTCAGCCTGGAAAGAAGGCGTACATTTTTGACAGTGAGGGTAATTAACCATTAGAACAATTTACCAAGGGTCATGGTAGATTTCCCATCCCTGACGATTTTAAAATCAAGATTGGACGTGTTTCTAAGAGATCGGCCCTAGGAATAATTTTGGGGGTAGGTCTCTGGTCTATGTAGACAGGAGGTCAGACGAGATGCTCACACTAGTCCTGTCTGACCTTGGAATCGGTGGTTTATTAATTTTCTGACTGATGATTTTATGTTTTCTTCCAGATCATTGATAAAACGGGTGTCCATTTCCAGAGACACAGATCTGGGCTGAATGCCCATCAGTGAAGGGCCCTACACAGATCCCAACACAATTATTATGGCAGCAGCCGGTCAGGGACCCTTGTGCTAGGAGCTGTACAAACAGAGAACAAAGACAGGTTTCCTTCCCCAAGGAGCTTAAGCTAAGTTGTTGGTTTTTTGCCAACCCCCCCCCCAAAAAAATTAATCCAATTCTTTTCAAACTTACCCAGAAGGTGGGAGATGAGCTGCTTCATGGTGGCCACTGCCTTCTGCAACAAGGCAAGAAAACTGTACCTACTTTATCCTCTTGTGATCTTTCTTAGAGGAAGTTTGCTGAATGACACAGTTTTTATTGGGGCTTTTTATCACAGTTCCTTATCTCAGCTGTCTCTCTCTTCGGACAGAAACAACTCCCCTGCCCACAATGGCCTCTAAGCATCTAGCTAACATTTGTTATGAGGGTAAACCTACCTCCAGTGGTGCTGGTACTAGGGACGCTGCCATGCCCCTCAGGTTGAAGCACTAATAACAAACACCAAATACACGGTTTCCATCAGCAGCATCCCCCTCCCACTATAAAAATAGTTCCAGCTCCCTTGCCTACCTCCCTGCAATCTACAGGAAGGAAAGTAGCAGGGGAAACTGTGCTCCTTGCCTTTTGGGAACTGAAACTGGCTAATAATAATAGTGGCATGTGAAGGCTTTAAATAACCTCCTGGATGGTTCCTGGGAACCACATGTAACATTCTATAGCTTGTGGGAGCGTCTTGTAACCAGGGGCGGCTCTAGGAATTTGGCCGCCCCAAGCAGTCATGCCTCCGGGAGGTGCACCGGAGCCGCGGGACCAGCGGACCTCCCGCATGACTGCGGAGGGTCCGCTGGTCCTGCGGCTCCAGTGGACCTCCCACAGCTGCGGAGGGTTCACTGGTCCCGCGGCTCCGGTGAAGCATCCGCAGGCATGCCTGCGGGAGGTCCACCCGAGCCGCGGGACCAGCGAACCGTCCGCAGTCATGCCTGCGGGAGGTTGACTGGAGCCGCGGGACCAGCGGACCCACCGCAGTCATGCCTGCGGGAGGTCCGCTGGACCCACGGCTCCGGTAGACCTCCCGCAGGCATGACTGCGGAAGGTCCGCTGGACCCGCCTGCCGCCCTGCCAGCAAAATGCCGCCCCAAGCGCGCGCTTGGCGCACTGGGGTCTGGAGCCGGCCCTGCTTGTAACCCTCATATTCCTCATTTTTATATAACTGTGATCTTATATATAAAGCAGGCATTGTAAGTTATCAGGGGAAAGGTTATGATCTGCTAAAAGTCATTTCTCTATCCATATATGTATAGTATTAATGCACATGAAGTTATGAGAATTGTGTTGTATGGCTGTCACTAAAACATGCTGTAAGCTGGGGAAAAAGCCAGAGATTTGCTCCCCAGAGTCAACAGCAAGGAAAGTAACCAACACCCGGGCGGGGTGTCAAACAACCCATCAACAGCCAAAGTTGGTGCTGGTCCTGCTTTGAGCAGGGGGTTGGACTAGATGACCTCCTGAGGTCTCTTCCAACCCTGAGATTCTATGATTCTATGAACAGCCAGTGTCCAGCAAGGGAGCTACAATGCGATGACTCACTTGCATGAGGCCACACCAGGGAAACTGCTCAGCCCTGTCTGGAGACTCAGCAAGGCCCCCCAGACATGCCTGGACTTGTGCTCTCCAAGCACATGGGATGGAGGGTATAAAACAGAACCCAGTGGCCACATGCTGGGTCTTTCACCTTCACCCACCTACACTGCAAGCAACAAGAACACTCTGAAGACTCCAACAGAGGGGACTGGCCCAGATTTCAAGGGTGAAAACTGTGTACTATGAACTGCAATATCCAGCAGGGTGAGAAAAACTGCTTCATCTAGATCAAGGGTCGGCAACCTTTCAGAAGTGCTGTGCCGAGTCTTCATTTATTCACTCTAATTTAAGGTTTCGCGTGCCAGTAATACATCTTCATGTTTTTAGGTGGTCTCTTTCTATAAGTCTATAATATATAACTAAACTATTGTTGTATGTAAAGTAAATAAAGTTTTGTAAATGTTTAAGAAGCTTCATTTAAAATTAAATTAAAATGCCGATCTCCCCAGACCGGTGGCCAGGACCGGGGCAGTGTGAGTGCCACTGAAAATCAGATCGCGTGCCGCCTTCGGCACACGTGCCATAGGTTGTCTATCCCTGATCTAGATGTTGCCTAGTCT
The DNA here is from genome assembly GCF_020497125.1 of Mauremys mutica. Lineage (NCBI taxonomy): Eukaryota > Metazoa > Chordata > Testudines > Geoemydidae > Mauremys > Mauremys mutica. The sequence goes on along the minus strand of NC_059088.1, from coordinate 185,444 downwards.
AATAGGGTCAAGAGTTCAGATGCGTGCTTATATTTTGTTTTGGTAACTAACTCTGACCTTTTTGCCTATCACTTTTGCCTTTCCTGCTGGGGTAGGAAGTTGTTCTGGGGCTTGGGGCTGACTGTACAGGTTATAGAAAGGGAAACACAGACTCTGTGCCCCGTCTCGATTTCATGCCAGCCCCTTTAGGCCATTCTAGCAGCGTAAAGTGGGTGGAAATGGCTCCCTTTTGTAAATGTCCCATGAGTAAGGGTCCTCGCTAGTTGGCATAGGGGCCCCGCATCCCCCTGCTCCCAGAGTAGAGGGCAAATCAGGGGCATGACCAAAGTACACTGTACTGCATCTCTTCCCTGCTCCCCAGGAGGCTATAGGTTGCAAAGTAAGTTAGAACAACCTCAAGGCTGCTCTAACTTACACCGAGGGCTAGGCACAGCCCTGAATGGCCCTAGAATAGAGGGAACACAACATTTCTTCTGACTTAGCTGCTGCAGGGTCTCTCCCTACAAGCCCTCCTCTGCTCTGGAATGACTCTCACTTCTGGATAGGTCTGAAGTAGAGGTCATGGGGCCCAACTGGGCCAGCCGGACAGGGCTCTAGCACCTGACTACCAGCGTTCCTGGCACTGCCCTAGGCACTGTGTTTGCAGCACTATGCCTCAGAGGACCTGAGATAACACATCACAGAGGATCTTGTGCTCTGTTGCTAGGAGACAGCTGTGGAGACAAAGGACCCTGTCAGGGAGAACAATGGGAAGTTGTGGCGGGGAAGAGAAGAAGCCACATACTATTAATCCCCATCCACCCAGCACGGCGAGGGTTAACACATCATGCAGCACCAATCTCTCTGCTTTATCGCTGCAGCTTTCTGCTGCCTTATCTCCCTGCCAGAGCTCAGTTCACCAACTTGGTTTCCTGCAGCAGCCTCTTCTCATCGCCCTGGTGCAGGATGGTGACACTTCTTGTGAAAGAAACTTCCCCTTTGAAGCCACAAGCCCATGTCTCAGAACAAAGAAACACCCAGGGGTCCCTCGTGGGGGCTAAGGGTGTACCTACATTGCAACCAGAAGGTGTGACCACTGCACTTCTAGCCATATCTGAGCCAACGGTCGAGTCTGTAGCCTACAGGACTAACCTGCTTGCTTGCATATATATAGATCTTTTCTTATAGTTTAAGTACTTGGGTTATTGTAATAGGTTTATAGATTTATATTAAAGTAAGTTTGGCTGTAATGCAAGAGACCTACAGGCCATATCCTGTATGTTAAGCTAAAGCAAAGTTAGCATATCTATATTAAGACCTTTTACTCAGAAAGCAAAGTTGGCCTATAGCTTGTTATCTAAATAGATGAGTACCCACCTCTGTGTCTATGACCTTTTATATAGAGCAATAGAGCAATAGACAATGGAGAATGGCATAGGGGGGTTTTCAGTGTTGTACCCACAGACTTAACAAGTACACCACAAGAAACTGATGTGCGTCCAGAGTTGTGTCTGGGACTGGAGATATTGGCTAGTGTCATTCGCTTGCAAGTATCTGGGAGCAGCTTACATGCCAGTGGCTGTGCGTGAACAGCCCAGGAATGGGGGTGCTCACAGCAGAGCAGGGTAAGGCTGGCTCCAAGAGTCAAGGATTGGAGAGGCCTAGCAGATCAGCGATAAAATAACACCAGAGGGGAACATCACACTATCCCACAACAACCCCCATTCTCTCTTACCACCTCCCCTCCCCTCCCCCCCCCCCCCCAGGACAGCCCTCTCGAGCAACACCTCATTCCTACAACTGCATCCCATTGTACTCACTGCCACAATACCCACCTTCCCACCACACAAACCTCATGGTGCCTATGACCACAGTGCCGGGGCGGGGGGGTGTCACACTGAGATTGCTCAATCAGGGAAAACTACAAAGAATGGGGCAGATGATTCTCCAAATTCGTGGTTATTTCTAATTCTTAGATTCACCAAGCCAGCAACAAAACAGCTTCTACAATACCTTACTGGTTACTCAGAAGCCAAAACACAGTTCCCTTAAAGGAACCCAGCCTTGGGCTCCCACCCAGACAGCCAAGTCAAATATGATGAGGATTACTGAAAATCTTGTTCATTGTATAAAAAGTCCTACCAATCCCAAAGGATCAGACACATTATCCCCCAGGTAAATGAATATCTCAGATCTTACCCAAATACACTCTTACCGCCAATTCTTATTCTAAACTAAGATTTATTGAAAAAGAAAAGAGAGAGTATTAGTTAAAGATTATACATACAGGTATGATTTGAGTTCTTAGGTCAGTTCACACTAGAGATAGTGAGCTTCAGAGTTGCAAAAAGTTCTTTCAGAATTAGTTCCATAAATGTGACCCAGTCTGGAGCTAGGGACCTCAGTCTTCCAACTCAAACCTCCCTTGATGAAGCTTTAGCAGATCTGAGCTAACAGGATCAGGGCTCAAGAGTCCTTTTTATAGTTCTCTAGCAGCCTCTTGACAGCAGGTGAATAATAGGGGAAGCATTGTGGCTTTGAAGTAACTTCCTATTTCCTAAGCATCACCGGTAATTAGCTACATGGATTAGCATAAGGCAACTGTCCATCTTCCGCCACTTACAGGGACCTTATTACATACTTCAAACAGGAAAGAAGACAATGATATTACCACATTCACAGTTCATCTAAATGTTAACATTCCCTTTCGGTCTTTGAATCAATAGAGATAGTGACAGTCAGGAAACATCTGGTTACATTGTTAACCTCTAACAGGATACAGGTAAACATAGACTACTACAATCACTATATTTTTCCAGGGTTCAGAGTAGCAGCCGTGTTAGTCTGTATCCACAAAAAGAATAGAAGTACTTGTGGCACCTTAGAGACTAACAAATTTATTTGAGCATAAGCTTTCGTGGGCTACAGCCCACTTCTTCGGATGCATAGAATGGAACATATATTGAGGAGATATATATACACATACAGAGAGCATGAACAGGTGGGAGTGGTCTTACCAACTCTGAGAGGCCAATTAAGTAAGAGAAAAAAACTTTTGAAGTGGTATCAAGATAACAGTAGAGACAGTTTGATAAGAAGTGTGAGAATACTTACAAGGGGAGATAGATTCAATGTTTGTAATGGCTCAGCCATTCCCAGTCCCTATTCAAGCCTAAGTTGATTGTATCTAGTTTGCATATCAATTCCAGCTCAGCAGTTTCTCGTTGGAGTTTTTGAAGCTTTTCTGTTGCAAAATTGCCACCAGCAAGTCTGTCATTGAATGACCAGACAGGTTAAAGTGTTGTCCTTCTGGTTTTTGAGTGTTATGATTCCTGATGTCAGATTTGTGTCCATTAATTCTTTTGCATAGAGATTGTTCAGTTTGGCCAATGTACATGGCAGAGGGGCATTGCTGGCACATGATGGCATATATCACATTGGTAGATGTGCAGGTGAATGAGCCCCTGATGGTATGGCTGATGTGATTAGGTCCAATGATGATGTCACTTGAATAGATATGTGTACAGCGTTGGCATCGGGCTTTGTTGCAAGGATAGGTTCCTGGGTTAGTGTTTTTGTTCAGTGATGTGTGGTTGCTGGTGAGTATTTGCTTCAGGTTGGTGGCTTGTCTGTAAGCGAGGACAGGTCTGTCTCCCACTTTCACAGATCTTGTATTCCGCACCTGCAACACCCTTTTATACCCCTCTGATGGGTTGGGTCAGAGAGACCCCCTGAGGACAGCCACCTGATGTGCTGAGACTACCTCTGAGCCCGTTTTCCCTGACAGCTTGGGACTTCAGTACCCTGTCTTGTTGAGCTAGACACACTAGCCTGCTACAAACACAGACCCAGGTCTGAACCACGTCCACCAAAAGCTGCAGACTTAACTGAAAACAGCTTAAGAAGTGCTCCTGTCTCTAGCACCCAAATGCCCAGTTCCCAATGGGATCCAAACCCCAAATAAATCGGTTTTTCTCTGTACAAAGCATATACGGGGTAAACTCATACACCCTCTATAACATTGATAGAGAGATATGCACAGCTGTTTGCTCCCCAGGGAATTAATTACTAACTCTGGGTCAATTAATAAGCAAAAAGTGATTTTATTAAGTATAAAAAGTCGGATTTAAGTGGTTCCAAGTAATAACAGACAGAGCAAAGTAAATTACCAAGCGAAATAAAACACACACACACAAATATAAGCCTAATACAGTAGGAAACTAAATGCAGGTAAATCTCACCCTCAGAGATGTTCCAATAAGCTTCTTTAATAGACTAGACTCCTTCCTAGTCTGGGTCCAGCAATCACTCACCCCCCCCCCCCCATAGTTACTGTCCTTTGTTTCAGGTTCTTTCAGGCATCTCTTTGGGATGGAGAGGCTATCTGTTGAGCCAGGTCAAGATAAAATGGAGGAGTTTCCAGGGCCTTTTATATTCTCTCTCTTGTGGGCAGAAACCCCTTTGTTCTCCTGTGCAAAATCACAGCAACAAGATGGACTCTGTAGCCACCGGGGCAAGTCACATGACTACGAATGATTCAGCTTTTTGCAGGCCAATGCCATTGTTTACATGTTAGTTTGACCATCCCCAGGGAAGCTCAGATGTGGATTGGCATCTCCTAAAGTCCATTGCTAGTTAGTGCGCCTAATTACTTGAATGATCCCTTCACACTATGTTGACCAAATCTGCCTTCTGTGCTTCCTACAGCAAACACTTTAAATACAAGCATAGAGCCAACACTCATAACTTCATCCTATTTGTATGCATGCATCATTTTTATATCTGACTATATTCAGTAGATCATAACCTTTGCAGAGATATTTTACATGGCATATCTAGCAGAAAACATATTCCAGTTATGTCATATTTACACTCATAAGCATATTTTTATAAAGCATTATGGGGTGCAAGTCACAACCCCTCAATATTCCCCATAGCAAACACTTCATTTCACCTCTGACTCCTCCTGCACTTTTCCAAAGCTTAACAAATAATACAAATATAATTTTTCACAAACAGAAACAGAGGGAAATTTTAAGAGCAAATTACTGGCTGTACATTCTCCACTCAGCTCTAATAAGAACCTTGGATATTTATAAGGAGCTGTCACATGCGGGGAGCACTTAAATGGAGGTGGATTTTGACTCTCTAATGCAGGTTTGTTTCTGTATTTTGCATCCTTGCAGAGTTCATCTGCACAAATGTCCACCCAGCTGGCAGTAATTTGAGAAGACATGGCCTCATTACAACATTGGCTAAATCCTAGGCGGATGCTAAGCAGTTCCATATTGATCGAGGATCTCACCTGGCTTTTAATGCTGATCAGGTACAGGTACGCCAACCTCACAGTTTTCGATTGCACATCAAGCACAATAGAAAGAAAGAAGCAGAGGGGGCCAGATTCTGCTTGCAGCTATCCTGGTGTGAATCCACTTACCTCAGTAATTCTGGATTTGTATCAGTCAAAACTGAGACGAGAAGCTGGCCCAAGTTCTCCCAGGCTGGGAAATGGCAAGCCTTAGGGTTTTGGGGAAGGACAGCAAAATGAAATCATTGTTTCCACCTTTTATTAACTGGATAGTTTTGCCAATTCTTTGGCTCTCTGCTCCCAATCCCACTCTCACTGAAGTCAATGGAAAAGCTCTTGTTGACTTCAACTGGAGCAGAATCAGGCCCTCATTCAAGACTGCAACCACTTGGGTGAAGTCAAAGGTACTAAAATAATTAAACACATGAACACAGCCCTCTCCTACCCCATACAAGGATAAGCCATAGAGTAGCAGCTATCAGAGGATATCGGAGATAAGCATCTTCCTCTTCTGCGTAAAAAAGGGATTTCTGGTGCTGGGAATGGAGCTGGGCTTTATTTTCCCCCACATGCAGTAGAAGTCTCCACTTTTTCAGGCGGACTTTTCCCATTCCTGGAAAGAAAGCAAAAATGTGATGACATGGTCAAGGCCACCTGAGTGTTTAATGTTGAAAAGGGGGACTCTCTCTGGAAGGCAGTAGATAAAGTTCCTGGATTCTTTCCCTCTAGGGGTGAAGGAACCACTAGAAATTCCTTGCAGTGCTGTCTCCTCACTGGGGCCAGTCCATCTGCACTTGTCATGAATAGGGGGGAAGAGTAGCAATGTTTATGTATGCAGTAGCATAAAATCCCTCCTTGGCAGCTGTACTGGATTGCCTTACCTATAAGGGATTAAGCAGTTCAAATAACCTAGTTGGCACCTGACCAGAAGGACCAATGAGGAAAGAAAATACTTTCAAATCTGGGGGAAAGGATTTGTTCTTTTGTTCTCTTTTGTTGTTCCCTCTCCGGATGGAGGGAGAAGCCAAGCAGGTACAACATCTCCTGAAAATATACCTGAATAATCCATCTAAAAGCACAGAAACTGTGAGTGGGGCAAGGAAATGGTTAGGTTATCTTTTGTTTTGGCTTGTAGGAATTTTTCTATGCTACAGAGGTAGTTTTATTCATGTTTTTGTAACTGGGAATCCTCTGTGTTTTATATCTTTTTATTACCCTGTATAGTTACCTTCCATCCTGATTTTGCAGGTGTGATTTTTTTACTTTTTCTTAATAATAAAGTTCTTCTTTTAAGAACCTGCTTGATTTTCAGTGTCCTGAAGACAAAGGGTCTGGTCTGTGCTCACTTTGCTAACCAATTGGTGGGTAGATTATTCTCAATCCTCCCCAGCAAAGGGGTGAAGGAGCTTGGGGGGATATTTTGGAGGGATACAGATTCCAAGTGATCCTTCCCTGAAAATTTTGTGTAAATCATTTGGTGGTGGCGGCAATACCATCCAAGGACAAAGAAAGGAATTTGTGCTTTGGGGAAGTTTTAACCTAAGCTGGTAGAATATAAGCTTAGAGGGTCTTTCATGAAGGTCCCCACATCTATACCCCAAGGATCAGAGTGGGGGGAACTTTGACAGCACTAATGAAGCTTCAGTCCCAGTCTTGCTCAGAAAACAATCCTGTTCCAGTAATTTTGGTCACAATATTTCAAAAGCCAATGTCTGCCCACCCCACGCTGAGAGAGCCACAGATCTCACAAGAGAACCCAGGGAAGGAAATGTGGAGGGAGGTTGCTATTCAAAATGATTTCTCTGCTGGTCAGAACTGGAACCATGGGCACACGGGATTCCCCCAGGTCTGGTTGTAACAAACACCCAGTAGCTAATACTCCCAATGCTGTTCTCAGCTGGACTACAACAGGGTGCCCTTGTTGCCAAGAAGGCTAACAGCATTTTGGGCTGTATAAGTAGGAGCATTACCAGCAGATCAAGGGACATGATCATTCCCCTCTATTCAGCATTGGTGAGGCCTCATTTGAAGTACTGTGTCCAGTTTTGGGCCCTGCACTACAAGAAGGATATAAAGAACTGGGATTATTTAGTCTGCAGAAGAGAAGAATGAGGGAAGATTTGATAGCTGCTTTCAACTACCTGAAAGGGGGTTCCAAAGAGGATGAATCTAGACTGTTCTCAGTGGTAGCAGATGACAGAACAAGGAGTAATGGTCTCGAGTTGCAGTGAGGGAGCTTTAGGTGGGATATTAGGAAAAACTGTTTCACTAGGAGGGTGGTGAAGCACTGGAATGGGTTACCTAGGGAGGTGGTGGAATCTCCTTCCTTAGAGGTTTTAAAGGTCAGGCTTGACAAAGCCCTGGCTGGGATGATTTAGTTGGGGACTGGTCCTGCTTTGAGCAGGGGGTTGGACTAAATGACCTCCTGAGGTCCCTTCCAACCCTGATATCCTATGATTCTATTGTAAGGTGCCAGTCACTTGGGGGACAAAGCAAGCTACATACTATAATGATAGGCCCACTAGAAAAGCATCATTGGAAAAGGTAGAAAAATATTTATTATTAGATAGATCTAGATATTTAAGGGGAGACAGTGTTGCCTCATGAATAGGGCACTGGCCTGGGACTCGAGACCTGGGCTTGTTCAATTCCCCTCTCTGCAACTGGTTTGGTGGGTGACCACCGATGAGTCGTGCCTCCATGTGCCTCAGTTTCCCTTATGTAAAATGGGAATAATTACACTGACCAACTTTGAGATCTACAGATAAAAAGCGCTATAAGAGAGCTGGGAATTATTCTTATAATTATTCTGATTTATACAAAATAAAAGTGCACCCATTCTATTCTTAAGGTGCCTTAAATAATCACTAACTACAATTCAGTAGTAAAAACCCAGCAGCCTAAAGATAACCAGACAGAAGGAAAATTAAAAATAACCCAGTTTTTCCACAGCACCAGCTTTGATCCCTCAGTCCCGCCAACCCTCTCTCACATACAGCCAGTAGATACAGAAGACACAGCAGGCATCTGTTTATTATCGCTAGAGTAGATGGAGCTAGATATAAAGTAAGTAGGTATTATTGGGATGGCCTATAACAATTCTGGCCATTAGATACAGTAGATAGCTACATAGCAGTGAAGCTGCTGAAACTAGACCCTGTTTGATGGATGTGTCCCCAAGGCCGGTATTGGAGAAGAGATCAGCACCACTTACAGTTCCGATGGTCATGGGGATACCTGACACAGATAGCCCGGATGTCTGAGACTTGGTTCTGGTTTTTTCAATCCTTCTGATCCATCTCTTGTACTCCTCTCTCACCTAGAAAAAATATGGAACACACTCATTGGCTCATGTAACGAATGTCCCATGAGAAGCTCGGATAGTTTTACACCACTCGGTCCTAAATCTGAACAGAGCAAAAGAACTGAAATTCTTGTGACCATCTTCCCCACTGCAAATTCCAACACATAAAGGGAAGGGGGAGGAGCGGCCCTCAATCCCCTAGTTGCAATGAGCCACATTCTGACTTCAAGTATCAGAGGGGTAGCCGTGTTAGTCTGGTTCTGTAGAAGCAGCAAAGAATCCTGTGGCACCTTATAGACTAACAGAAGTTTTGCAGCATGAGCTTTCGTGGGTGAATACCCACTTCTTCGGTGCACTGCTTGCATCCGAAGAAGTGGGTATTCACCCACGAAAGCTCATGCTGCAAAACTTCTGTTAGTCTATAAGGTGCCACAGGATTCTGACTTCAGTCACACCCAGGCAACATCACTGACTTCATCAGGTTACAAAGTCTGGATAGAAATTTAGCTTAGGATATGCAAGTTGATGCAGCTCCCACCAAACTACATGTTGATGGGCTTGTTAAAGGTTTAACCTGGGGAAATTCTATGACCTTCGTTACACAGGTTAGGCCATGTCTACACTACCACCTATGGTCAGCAACATTTATGTCACTCAGGGGTGTGGAAAAAACACACGCCTGAGTGACATCATTTCACTGGTATAAGTGGCAGTGTGCACAGCACTATGTCGGTGGGAGAGCTTCTCCCACCAACATAACTAAAAGAAGTTTACAAGAAGTGGAAGCTTGGACAAATGACCGGAGAGGAGTATATAAATATTGCTCAGGCATGCAGGAGGGAAATCAGGAAGGCCAAATCACAACTGGAGTTGCAGCTAGCAAGGGATGTTAAAAGTAACAAGAAGGGCTTCTACAGATATGTTAGCAACAAGAAGAAGGTCAGGGAAAGTGTGGGCCCCTTACTGAATCAGGGAGGCAACCTTGTGATAGAGGATGTGGAAAAAGCTAATGTACTCAATACTTTTTTTGCCTCTGTCTTCACGAACAAGGTCAGTTCCCAGACTGCTGCACTGGGCAGCACAGCATGGGGAGGAGGTGACCAGACTTCTGTGGAGAAAAAAGTGGTTCAGCGCTATTTAGAAAAGCTGGACGAGCACAAGTCCATGGGGCCAGATGCAGTACATCCGAGGGTGCTCAAGGAGTTGGCGGAAGTGATTGCAGAGCCATTGGCCATTATCTTTGAAAACTCATAGAGATCAGGGGTGGTCCAGGATGACTGGAAAAAGGCTAAGAAAGTGATCAGGAACAGTCAGCATGGATTCACCAAGGGCAAGTCATGCCTGACTAACCTAATTGCCTTCTATGATGAGATAACTGGGTCTGTGGATGAGGGGAAAGCAGTGGACATGTTTTCCTTGACTTTAGCAAGTTTGCAGATGACATATAACTGGGAGGACTGGTAGAGACACTGGAGGGTAGGGATAGGATACAGAGGGACCTAGAAAAAATTAGAGGATAGGGCCAAAATAAATCTAATGAGGTTCAACAAGAACAAGTGCAGAGTCCTGCACTGAGGACAGAGGAATCCCATGCACCACTACAGACTAGGGACCAAGCGGCTAGGCAGCAGTTCTGCAGAAAAGGACCTAGGGGTTACAGTGGACGAGAAGCTGGATATGAGTCAATGGTTTGCCCCTTGTTTCCAAGAAGGCTAACAGCATTTTGGGGTGTGTAAGTAGGCACATTGCTAGCAGATCGAGGGACATGATCATTCCCCTCTATTCTGCATTGGTAAGGCCTCATCTGGAGTACTGTGTCCAGTTTTGGGTCCCACACTATAAGAAGGATGTGGAAAAATTGGAAAGAATCCAGAAGAGGGCAACAAAAATTATTAGAGGGCTGGAGCACATGACTTATGAGGCAATGCTGAGGAAACTGGGATTATTTAGTCTGCAGAAGAGAAGAATGAGGGGGGATTTGATAGCTGCTTTCAACTACCTGAAAAGGGAGTTCCAAAGAGGATGGATCTAGATTGTTCTCAGTGGTACCAGATGACAGAACAAGGAGTAATGGTCTCACGTTGCAGGGGGGAAGGCTTAGGTTGTATATTAGGGGAAAAAAAATTCACTAGGTGGGTGGTGAAGCACTGGAATGGGTTACCTAGGGAGGTGGTGGAATCTCCTTCCTTAGAGGTTTTTAAGATCAGGGTTGACAAAGCCCTGGCTGGGATGATTTAGTTGTGGATTGGCCCTGCTTTGAGCAGGGGGTTGGACTAGATGACCTCCTGAGGTCCTTTCCAACCCTGATATTTTATGATTCTATGATCCTATGAACTACTGCTGCTTGTTGGGGATGGTTTAATTATGTCGACAGGAGAGCTCTCTCCCATTGGCATAGAACAGCTACACGAGAGATCTTACAATGGCGCAACTGCATAGGTACAGCTGTGTCACTGTAAGGTCTCTAGTGTAGATGTAACCCATGTCTGCTTGGTGTGGTGCTCTGTCCCCCTCTAGTGGCACCTAGGTCAGCTAGAGATTAATGAGTCTGTTACAGCCTTAACTAAGAGCTATGTGTCTTTTAGCCCATGCAGTAGAGGCTCATGCATTTAGCTCCTGAGCTCCCAGGTTCGATCCCACCCACCAAGGGCTGTTGGTGTTATATAGACATGGTCCCTCCTGGCCTTAAAAAGATCTGTGACTCTATGAAAGCAGCACAATATAAGCTGCAGGAGAAAAGAGATTGGAGGAGAACGGCTGAATTTCAAAATAGGGAAAGGAGCAACAGCACACAACACCTGAAAAGGGTGAAACCAGGACAAATGTGAACAAAGAAGCTCTGCTGGCTGGACATTAATGGAGCTGAACAGGTAACAGGGCATTGGCTTTACCTGCTGATTGAGGAGACAGTGCACCAGGAAGATGAAGGCTCCCTGCAGGCTGTTGATGATGGTGAATAAATACGCCATGACCGTGGCTGCCGCTTTTGTTTGCAACAGACCAAGACTCCAAGTGCAGCCCAGGATGAAAAGCTGGGCGATGGCTTTAAATGTCAGTAACCTGGAGTAAAGCAGACGGAGAGAACCTTTGTGTAACTTCCTTGGTTTCAGCAGAGTTACAGATTTTACCTAAGATTAATTCATGTATAGATATTTGTATAGCACCCAGCATTGTAACGTCTGACTTAAACCAGTGTTGTGTTCCTAGCTCTGTCACTGGCCTGTGGTGTAACACTGACCATGTCAATTTCCCTCTCTTTCCCCTCACATCCGTTTTGTAGCGCGGGCAGTGAGCATATGACCATGAAGTAATAATAGTGACATAGTAAGAATAAAGGGCAACGGGCTAAGGAATGAGTAGCAAAAACAAAAATACCTGTTCACCGACACCTATAAAATAGCTTAAGCAGTTAGCATGAGTGCAAGGCCTTACAGCCTAAGTAGTAGTAGTTGCTCAATACGTTAGCATAAGTCAGTAAACTAACAGTTATCATAAGTCACAAAATGTTAGAAGGCTTTTTGTTTCTTGTTTTGTAATAATCACTTGTGTTGCAAACTGCTGATGGGTAACTGCAAAAAGACAGTTACTACCAGTTTAAAGTATTTTTAAAAGAGGACATCCACAAATGCCTAACCGCAGGTAACCACAGTAATCCAATTAACATATGTTAATGAGCTTAGCCAAGTTAATATACTAACCTGTAGAATAAGAGCACCCCAACAATATAAAGGTAAAAACCTTAAAATATGGTTTAAAAATATGTGGTTTATATATGCATAAAAAATACAAGAGCCTATAAAACATCTACTCTCAGGAACAGCCATTAAAATTCTCCATTGGCATGCCAAAGACAAACCAAAATCTGTCTCACTCCTTAAAGCTCTCCCCCAAAATAAAGTAGCATATACAGGTAATGTCGCTCTCACACTGGTCGCTCTCACACTGTTATACTGTCCCACTGGTTTAAATTGCTTTATTTAAACTAGTCATTGTGACAATAAAACATTGACAGTTACAGAAGGTCTTTGCTAAGTGCAAGTGTTTTTACTGCTATGCCCACCCTCCTCAAATTGGGTCTCTTCTCACCATTGTGAATTATAAATCCCAGCGACCATGGCCACATGTCCAGCTCTTCCAGAAAACACGGATTTAGCAATTAGATACCAAGAAATCACTGTGCAGTTTTCCTCATGCTGTCTCAGTTGTGTTTAGCAAAAGGCATCAAACTAGGCTGAACAAAACACTAGAAAAAGTGTCCTTCCTGGAGGAGAGAATCCTGCACTGAATGAGGAAAACGGGACTGGATGATCTAACACATCTTGTCCATTGCTGATATGTATAACTTTCTGCTTGACCAAAAGGGCTAAGAGTTCTTACACTAGCCAAAAGAGAAGATGCAGGAGGATCGAACAGAAAGCTCTATACAAGGCAGTCTTGATTATCCATACTTCAGTTATGCCAAACAAGGATTCCCCCAATTTTTTAATTACATTGAAAATTCCCTTGATTTTAGAGGAAGGATGATTTAGTGGTTAGTGCCCTAATCTAGTACTGGGGAAACACAGGTTCAATTCTATGCTCTGCCACAGATTTTGTGTGTGAGCTTGAGCAAGTCACTTAGCCTCTATGTGCCTCAGTTCCCCATCCCTATAATGGAGATAAGAGCCCTGTCCTGCCTCACAGGGTGTTGGAGGATCAATGCATTAAAGATCGTGAAGCGCTCTGAGATCTGTGGGTGAAAAGTGCTACATAAAAGCCAGCATACAAAATCAGGGCCTGGTCCCATGAGGTGCTCAGCACCTCCTAAAAGGTGCTGCGTACCCTCATCTCTGACCTAAGTCAATAGGCACTGAAGGGTCTCAGCTGCTTGCAGGACCAGGTATTCAGTGTTCTGTTCTCCATGACTTTCTGCTACCATGTCCGTTTCACTCTGGTATTTCCTCAGTTTAATTGAGCCAAGAGTGCCTGTAGCAACCCCCCCTGCAGAAGACTAACTGGACCTCTCAGGCAGGTTTAGCGCTTTCCTACCTTGTATTTTTGAGGGTGGAGACATCTGCATTGAGGGAGGAGATTTTGTCTCTCAGGATCCAGAGGGTTGTGATAAAAAATGTTAAATTCATCTGTGGAAACAACACAACAACTCGAGTGGATCAGACCCCAGGTCCATCTAGTCCAGGATTCTGCCTCTGACCGTGGCCAGTACCAAGTGCTTCAGAGGCAGGGATAAGCTCCCCCTATATTAGTTCTCCCCTTGGTCTTGGTAGCTAGAGCTTGATTTAAATCCTGAAGCCTGGGGTTTAATATCCCTTCCAGAACTTTTCTTAGCCCTGATTAGAACAACTCTGGATATTATCCTTGCTCCCCATATAAATGCCCAAATCTCTTTTTGAATCTTGCTAAAATTCTTCATGGCTCTACAGTGCCTAGCACAATGGTACTTTGACCCCGGATGGGAGCCTCTAGCTGCGATTGTCATCTGAATCCTTCCTGCACCACAAGACATCACTTTGAGCACAGATAAGGCTCCGCCATCCCTCTCTCTTCTCAGCTGCTCTGTCTGTCCTCTGTGTTACGTTTCATAAACTTTCCTTCTCTACGTATTGTTGGATCATAGACGGATTCTTTCAGCTGCCCTCTTGTCCATGTTCCTCCGGCTGTCCAGTTTCACACCTGCCATAGCCGAAGCTCTGGTTTCATTCGTAACACCCAGCCCAGACATTTCCATTTTCTCTGCTGGATAACTTTGGAACTAAGGAGGTGCTGAACTCTGACAAACCCCAGCATTTGGTATCAATTTGTTCCACTCCATTGGAAACAAATTGTGTGTGATTTATTAATTATTTATGAATTTACTGTAATACAAATAAAGAAGGTGCCACTGTTACCTTGTCACTTTCCAGAGAGTAAATCCACAGTAGCTAGGCCACAACTCACTCCTTAAGCAAACATCCCAATGTCTGACTCATCTCGCTATCAAAGTCCTTTCCCTGTGGCATAAACATAATTCATCCTAAATATACCCACCACAATAATAAGGCAGACCGGTCCAAGGAAACTCCAGATGAAGCCTCCGTCTATTGTGAGCCAGCAGCTAAAAGGCAAGAAGGAAAAAGGGTAACAAATTATCCCTGGCATTAAAATGAAGTGAATTCTCTCCTTTTGGTTGTCTGAGTTGATCTCTGGGTGGGGTGGGAGATGCAGGGCGAACGCTGCCTGCTTCCCTTTATGACAGTCTCATGGATATCGCTTTCAGAAACTAGTCTTATAAGAACATAAGAACGGTCATAGTGGGTCAGACCAAAGGTCCATCTAGCCCAGTGTCCTGTCTTCCGACAGTGGCCAATGCCAGGTGCCCCAGAGGGAATGAACAGAACAGGGAATCATCAACTGATCCTTCCCGTTGCCCATTCCCAGCTTCTGGCAAACAGAGACTAGGGACACCATCCCTGCCCATCCTAGCTAATAGCCATCAATAGACCTATCCTCCATGAATTTATCTAGTTCTTTTCTAAACCCTGTTATAGTCTTGGCCTTCACAACATCCTCTGGAAAGGAGTTCCACAGGTTGACTGTGCATTGTGTGAAACATGAAGAAACGGGGATTGTCGAATATATTGTCTCTCTGTAATTCAGCCAATGAGTTGAGTGGGTAATGAGATATCTGTTCTCCCCTTGCGATGGGCGCTGCACGTACTGTTCGGAAGTTCCGTAGCCTTTGTGATTCACCGCTGCAGAAATAGCCACCACCAGGGCTGGGAATCCGTACCCGAACGGGTACATGAATCTCTTCTTGAACCGGCCGGCACTGGTGTAATTCACGACCTTCAGGTTCCTGACGGTGAGGAAGAGGTGCAGCCCCTCCAGGAACATCCAGGTGAAACAGGCCAGGAAGAGGTAGTGTAGGAGGCCAGCAATGACAGCACACGCCACCTTGGGGAGACAGAGAGCTCAGCGACTCTGAACATCTAGCTCTCCGAGATAGGGGAAGCGTTAGCAAGGCCAGCTCTAGGCACCAGCGCTCCAAGCATGTGCTTGGGGCGGCACTTTCCAAGGGGTGGCACTCCGGCTCCTTTTTTTTTTTTTTTTTTTTGGCGCTTGGGGCACAAAAAGCTGGGAGCCGGCCCTGAGCAGAGGTGAGCTGCAGCAGTAGAGGGCACGGGGAGGGCCACAGGAAATAACCCTGGGAAGGGCAGAGGAACCGCTCCCCACCCCCAGCTCACCTCCGCTTCTCCCCCCTCCCTCCCAGGCTTGCCACAAAACAGCTTGCCTGGGAAGGAAGGAATAGGAGGGGAAATGTGGCACGCCCGGGGGAGGAGGCGGGGCTGGGGATTTGGAGAAGGGGTTGGAATGGGGCGGGGTTGAGGCAGGGCCGGGGGAACACTGGAAAAATTTTTTGCTTGGAGCGGCAAAAAACTTGGAGCCAGCCCTGAGCATTAGTTATGTGTCCCTTCCAAGCTGGGGAGAAAATGGCATCCAAGACCTGTGAAATATTTAACAACCCCCTAGACCATCTAGGACAACACACTGCATACTGTGGCCATTCAAATTCATCACAGCACCAGGGTAGAACTCAGATCCTCCTGGTCCAAAAGCACTAGCTCCTACCTCATAAACTAAAAGAGAATCTCCATTAGTGGTTAACAATATAGGGCTTATGACACATAGTGAGACAGGCTGCTCTGAGTTCAGTTCTCAATCCTGCCACTGACTTCACATGTGACCTTGGGAAAGTCAATTAATCTCCCTGTGCCTCAGATCCCCAGCTGTAAAATGGGGATAATGGAATTCTGTTCCCCACCCATTGTCTCATCTGCTTAGACCATAAGCTCTTCAGGGTAGCAGTTGTCTCTTGCTCTGTGTGCAGTGCCCAGCACAACGGAGCTCTGATTTCAGTTGGGTCTCGTTGGCTACTATAGTACAAATAAACTACTATAACAGTTGAGGCAGTTCTGACCCTGTCCAATAGAGGGCAGCGCTGTTTCACTCACACCAGATACTAGGTCACAATATTAATTTTTTTTCCGGCAAGAACTCAGGGCGAGGAGTAAACCAAGGAAACACACAGACTGAAACATACGCACTGTCCTCACTCTCTGAGCCAGCTCATAGTCACAGCTAGATGTATTCCACATGTGGGCCAAGGGCATTTTTTAACCTTGGAAAGCTGCATTGGCCCAAATGCGCATCTTCAGCAGTTCGTGGTTGTGAAGTTGATACCCTAAGTGGCTCAGTCCAGGGTCCCTCCTATGGCTGGGGAGTTGAGGCTAAGGGATAATTAAATTCTGGTGCCCGATTCTCATTTTACTGACGCTGGTGTAAATCTGGGGTACCTCCGTTGAGACCAGTGGTGTCAAAGCAGCGTAAGCAAGTTCAGAATACGGACCACTGAATTCATTCTGGGCATTGTGATACCAGGCATGTGAAGGGGCCCAAGGGCAAAACCAATCCACCTTGATTATTAGTGCATCACACAGGTTGTAGCTTGCAGTCTGAATGCATCCTCCATCCCAACCTCCACAAGCTCTCTGTGCCATCCTCCCATTCTCCTCTTCCTCAAGGACTCCCTGTGAATCCCCACATGCCTGGACTCATGCCAGGGGCTGGGTTTCCCCCAACCCCCACCCCACCACTGTCATCTCTCCACATGCCATCATCCCTTATTCGCTGTCCCCTCCATTCTCCTCTGGTAGGTCTCTGTGTGCCCCCCCTTGCTTCCTCTTCCCCCCATGCCAAGGGCTCCATATGTGCCCCATTCCCCCTGTTATTTCATTACAGGGGCACTTAGGGGCCTCAAACGAGTTCAAGGACCCGTCGTGCTCAGCGCTGTACAAAAACGCAGTAAGAGTGTGTTTACGCTATAGCTGGGAGCATGAGTCCCCAGGCAGCAGCCCAGGCTAGCCGCCCACATACAATCATGCCTGACCCTCTGGATACTTAGCTGGCCCAAGCTGCTGAGGCCACACTGCTATTTTGAGTGTGTTAGCTCAAGTGGAGCTAACATGTGTCTGAGCACACTGGGGGGCACCCCCGCCCCAGCTGCAGTGGAGATCCACCTTAGAAGACAGTCCCTGCCCTCAAGAGCTTACGATCTAAATAGACAGGATAGATAAGGGAGGGGGTGGATTTTGCATGATTTCGCTACCTTATTGGTGACGCTCTTCACTGCGGTGAGGAAGAGCAGGTCGGCCAGGAAGAGGCAGAGGCAGAGCTGCAGGTGGAGGGAGGTGCTGACGTTGCGGATGGAGCGGCACAGGAGGAAGGTGAGGATGGCGAGGAAGAGGCAGAGCAGGGAGAGGGTCAGTCCCACGTAGGTGATGATGATCAGTGGGTAACTGTCCTGCAAAAGGAAAAATTAAAGGAAAAGTAAAATTCACATTGGAGAAACAGGGGCTCTGAAATAACCAGATAATTTCCTAGGGCAATCAGATTTCTAGCTCCATTGTTGGAGAACATGGAGGACCCATCTGCTCCCTGCCCCTTTCGCTAGGAAACTCAGAGGACCAACACGTGTGTTGAGTTTGCAGTCCCCAGATGATCTCTGGATCTCGTAATGACTGTAAACTAATTGGAACCAATACCCGGCTGACTCACGCCCCGTGCCACCTATCTGACATCTAACATGCTGACCAAGTGCACCTGATCATGACTTTCCTACTGGCTGGCTCCAGCCATTGTAACTACAGCCAGAGGCATTACTCCTTTCGCGTAAGTGGTGGACGCCTGCATTTTGTGTGTCGAAGGGCTCAGGTTTGTTTTTGCAAACAGCAGCAGTTTCTGTGCGAATGTAACCCCAGCTTGTTACACGTGGACCATGAGCTTAAGCGGACGGTTGAAATACCTTGATCGCATGTGAAGCCATCAGGATGGCAAAGCTGGACAGGTGATTACAGGTGCAGGTGGTGTGAGTGCTGTTTGCATGGAGAAGTCTGCAGCCTTCAGTAGACCAGGTGCCAGTGAGGTTCCAGAAAACACAGATAATCTTGTCTTCTGTTTGCTTTCTCTGAAAACGGAAATTGCAGCACCAGCGTCAGCCTCGTCCTTTAAAGAGCCAAGGGCTAGTTTAGCCCAGACTAAACCAAAGAGAGCCAGAGCTTGGCAGACTGAGCACTGGGATTGTATTCCTAGCTCTGCCATTGACCTGATGTGCAAGCTCTTGAGAAGTCTCTGTGCCTCTGTTTACCCTCCTACCCTTTGTCTCTCTTCTTTGGGACGGGGCCCATATGTTTGTGCAGTGCCTGGTACAATCAGACTCTGATCTCAGTGTGCCTCTATGTGCACTATAATAATGGATATCGGTTTCACACCAGTATAAGTCCATTGATCTGGATTGGGGTAAAGGAGAGCAGAGTCAGACCTCCAAGCTGACACCCCACTGGTACAAGGTATTGCGGTTTACAAGTTCACCTGGGAATTTCAAGGCTTTTTCAAGGCTTTAGGGTGGTATTGGGGGACCCTTAGCATTCAGCCATTTGTAGGGCATCTGTGGTACTGATGGGCAAGGAAGATCATTTTAGCAGGACTGTAGGGGGCATTATGGGTACTGGAGGGCCCAGAGAGCAGGCCGCAGTAGATAGGTGGAAGGTGACCAGAACCTTGGCGAGGGCAGAGAGGAAAAGCCAGATTTTTGGGGAAGATGCAGCATCAAGATTTGGACTCATCTTGGGGGTAGAAAGGGAAACAGAGGGAGTTGAAGATGACCCTCGTTAGTGAGGCCAACTGGAAGAGGACGGCAGTGTTGACAACAGAAGCACAGAGAGAAAACAGTGGGGAAAAGCTCTTAGCCAAGAGGGGCCCCTCTTCCATTTCAAGCAGGGACATGATTGCCAATCACCTGTTTATGCTCCAGGGTGAAGTAGAAAGGTTTGGAGAGGGGTCCGGGTTTCCCAATGGTCCCACTCACTACCTTCGAATTCAGCGTAGTGCTACCCAGTTTGTCATCCTCTCTCAGGTTTTGCTGGTCGATAAAGCTATTGTTCAGGATGGAGTCGAGAGTGGCATACGATATGAAGGCAACGACTCCGGAGCCTGCAGGAGCAAAGATGCAAGAGGTGATACCAGTTCAGCCTGTGTCCTGTCTGACACCGCAACGAGCTGGAAGAGCTCTTGGCTGGTGGGTGCAGCCGAACCAGTGATGAGAAGGACACAAGTACGGAGAGATGGAACAGCTTCCCCACGTTTGCACAGAGTGTTAGTGGCGAAATTGGGACTAGACCCCAGGACTCCTTACTCCCTGCACTGGCCAACGAATAACACTTCCTCCTAGGGGCCCATCAGCCAGCCAGGACTCAGCAGAGCATGTTGCACTCCAGCTCCGCTGCTGCTAGTCCTGGAAAATCCACCCTCATCTTGGTCTCTCCTAACCCTCCAGCCCTGACATGCCCTCTGCACCAGAGAAGCCACAAGGGCACTGCTTAATTTGTGTGAGGACCAGAGCCCCAGCACCTCTAGGCTTGGCAGTTCAGAGCCCCGGCACCTCCGGGCTTGGCAGTTCAGAGCCCCGGCACCTCTGGGCTTGGCAGTTCAGAGCCCCGGCACCTCCGGATTTCCTGCGTCAGTTATGAAAGTAAAAATGTTGCTTGAGTCCTGGCACCTAATTGCTTGAGTCCCAGCCCCACTTTCATTACAAATTACGCACTGCACAGAGGGCTGGTGTAAAGCAACCCAAGACCCCCTGGGGAGTCTGTCAGGGCTGCTTTAAGGTCCCTCTGCAGCCCTGGAAGATCTGGCCTCAGAGCTGGAGCTGTGGAATGGGTTGGAGTGGTTGCATTCCTTCCACTGCCTGTCCAGACAACTCCTGGATGGTACCTTGTTCCCTGGCGTCAACCACTGTCGTGCAGTCAATGCTCATCAACTCGTTTTCAGCGGTCAGTTCGATCATCTTCCCTGCCCGACTGCAGTTATCCGTAACCCGCTGGGCCACGATGGCTGGGGGCGGAAGGACAAGTTCTTCACTGCGCTGCTTTGAAAACTACCCTCCCTTTAGCACAGAGCCTGATTCTCCTCCCACTCCCGTGGCGGCAGGGAGCAACGCTGCAGTAAAACCAGCAGAGCCGAGAGAAGAATCAGGAGCCCGGATTGTCTTTATGTCCTTTGTGCCTTGCACCTAGCACAATGGGGCCCTGCTCCATCATGACTGCAGCTCATAGGCACTACCACAATCCTGCTAGTTGCTGAGATCAGAGCCCTGTTGTGCTGGGCACCATAAGCAAATGGAGCAAGAGACCGCTCCTGCCCCAAACAGCAGGAAGGATTCGTATCCCCATTTTACAGACAGGGAAACATAAGCACCAAGTGATTTGCCAAGGTCCCTCAAAGAACCTGTGTCAGAGGCAGGAACGGCACCCAGCTCTCTTATGCTTTAGCCCAGCACCCTCGCCCCGACGCCACCCTTCATTGCAGAGAGCACCGCGGGTGGCGCTCAGAGCTGTGTGAACGTTTTTCCTTTTTCTTACTCATTGTCTGTCCCGTGATAGTCTGCGTCTCGTTTCCGGGGCTTTTCCGAGCAGTTGCCAAAGCTGCTGATTCTACGCTCTGCAGAAAGATGGTGGCTACCAATGCAACCTCCTCCTTGCTCCCATTAGACTGCTGGGCAGTGGCATTGAAAAGCGAATCGAGAGAAGTGAAGACTTCCTGGGGTTTAAACAGAAGACACCCTGGGTAAAGCAGGGGCTGTCAAACAGTGGCCCACTGGTTAACAAAGAGATGGTCCCATGGATCCACCACATATTCTCCCCATTTACCATCACGGAACATCCCAAGGCAGCTACAACTGCTTACATGGTTGGGTGATGTTAGGGAGGCTTTTAGGGTCCCCTCCCCCTCCACATGCTTCTTATAGTCTGGCCCTCTGCTCCACATGGCTCCCATGGCACCCAGGTACCAGCTCCCATCAAGATACTGACTCGTTCCCTTTGCCCCAAGACATTCATCACCCACTCTTGGCTGGCAGCTGAAATTCCACTCGCTGTTGGCTCCAGTCTACTCTTCTAGAGTTGAAGCAACTAAACCTTGTTTTCAGCTGCTTTTAAAGACTCCCCCCAGGCTTATCTCTGGAAGGAAGTATCTGGAGACCAGTTGCAGCAGCTGGGGACGAGGAGGAGGGACTTTGCCTTGGAGGGAAGGGACTGGCAAATACAGGCGCACAGCGTCTGACCTTCAGCGATACTGACTGGTTTCCATTGCCACATGCAGATTCCAGGGTCTTTGAGGTCTCATTCAGGAAGGTGCAAAATCTGTTGTTTTGTTGGTTTCCCTGTAGGGGAATCATGGAAAAAGGAGTTAATGCTGTAACATTCCTACCTACCTACTGGAGGGTGGAAGATGGGTGTCCATGTCCCTCCGCCTCTCTGTTCCTTTTAACCCACTGTAACTTTCTATCCATCTTCTCTGTCTAGCTCTGGCTATTTCTCCATCCACCCATCTTCTCCATCTCCACCCTTCTCTAGGTACCAGCTCTAGCCCATCCATCATCCCTCTCCATGTCTGTCCATCCATACTACCCAACCCAGAAGCAGCACACACACTGTCTGAGTGAACTACACAAACTCTACACACACAACCCTTACATCCATTCTCTCCCTTTTCCCCTCTTGCCCTGCACACGAAGATGACCCAATTTGGAATCATTCGACACATACGTGCTGGGTGCTGTTGCCGCACAGGCTTTTGAAATCGTCTCCTTGCAGAATCCTGGGCTGGCAGCTGATGAGATTTTCTAGGGAAGGAAGGAGGAAGCCAACATTGGGGCCTCTCTTATAAGGATCAAATCTCTTTGTGATGGGATCAAAGCATCATTACACTTCCGGGCACAGAAATGAAACCCCGCAAAGTCCAGTCGACAGCAGAGCTGATGCTAAAGCTAAAGGGACTGGTTTATGGAGCCCAAGAAGGTGGCACCACTACAGATGCAACTTTCCTTATAACAACAATATGAAAAAATTGCATGGGGGCAGTTAGCTCCCATATGCTACTGCCTACAAACATACACAAACATGCAAGGGCCTAGCTACACCCACACTGGTTTGTGGGCAGTTTCTGAACCACAGACCACAGCACGTGCCACTAGAGGGCTCACAGACCGCTGTTAGCTTCTGGGGCCATCAGGAGCTGATTATATTCCCTGGGTTTCCCAAGGCGGCTTGTAGTGACTGGTACCTGTGCAGTTCAAGGTGTGGGAGTCACCAGGTTTCCAAGAGGTCCCACTGGGGGAAGAATAACCTGGAGAACATTGGCAGGTGAAACTCCCTCGGGTGTTGTTGCATTGGTTGTGAGGGCCACAGACTGGTGGGTCCTGAGAACATTCATTAACATCTAAACAGAAGAATATGGAAACAATTATTCATTAACGTCTATACCAGAAAACATGGAATCTATCATTGTGCAGTCGCCGTGGGGAAGCATGGATATGCCATGTTATGTTTGCTATGCTACAGTAATTACAGTTACACTCTTTGATAGTCCCGTGACTCTGCCCTGGAGAGACCTTAGAGCACAGGTGGGCAAACTACGGCCCGCGGGCCACTTCCGGCAGGCAGGACCCTCCTGCCCGGCCCCTGAGCTCCTGGCCCAGGAGGCTAGCTCCCGGCCCCTCCCCTGCTGTTCCCCCTCCCCCGCAGCCTCAGCTCGCCCCGCCGCCGGCGCAATGCTCTGGGAGGCAGGGCTGCGAGCTCCTGGGGCAGCACAGCTGCAGAGCCTCGGCCTGACCTCGTGCTCCAGGCAGCGCAGTAAGGGGGCAGGGTTGGATAGGGGGTAGAGGAGTAGAGGGCAGAGGAGTTCAGGGTGGTGGTCAGGAGGGCGGGGGTGTGGATAGGTATCAGGGCAGTCAAGAAGGAGGGGGGGTTGAATGGGGCAGCAGGGGGCAGTCAGGGGCAGGGGCTCCAGGGGGGCAGTCAGGAAGGAGAGGGGGGGTTAGATGGGGCAGCAGGGGGCAGTCAGGGGCAGGGGTTCTGGGGGTGGTCAGGGGACAGGGAGAAGGGCTGGTTGGGTGGGGCGGGGGGGCAGGAATGAGAGGAGAGGTTTGATGGCACGATGGGGGGCAGTCAGGGGCGGGGGTTCTGGGGGCAGTCAGGAGACAGGGAGGGGTGGATGGGACAGGAATCCTGGGGGGGGCGTCAGGGGGCGAGAAGCAGGGGGGGTCGGATAGGAGGCGGGGGCCAGGCCATGCCTGGCTGTTTGGGGAGGCACAGCCTTCACTAACCGGCCCTCCACACAATTTTGGAAAACTGTTGCAGCCCTCAAGCCAAAAAGTTTGCCCACCCCTACCCTAGAGTAAAGGCCAATAAAGGCCTTGTTATCTTTATAAACTATATGCTCTAATTCAACCAGGTTTTTGAGCTTAAGGTAGGAATGGCTGGGTGGAATTCTCTAGCCTGTGATATACAGGAGGTCAGATTATATATTATCACAATAGCCTCATATATCTGAATCCACAGAAGAACTGTGTTAACACCCCAGGAGTTCCTGTGAGTCCTTCAGATGGAATCCACTGCCAATACAACAGCAATAGAAATATTGCTCATCACACCAGAAAGTCCATTTTCGTTTTCACGCTGGTCTTTTGAAGGTGCTGTGCAAAGGAACAAACATCTTCAAAAGATGAGCATGGCAAATTAAATTCATAACTCTGCTAGTCACTAAAAATCATGGTCTCAGGCTGGCTCTACAATACAGACCTATATTGGTAAAATACATTGCTCAGGGGTGTGAAAAATCCATACCCCTGAGTGATGTAGTTATACCAACCTAACCCCCCTGTGTAGACAGCGCTACGTTCAGAAGCCAGATTAACATATAGCCTAATTTTTAGCCCTGTTGTAGGCCCTCCATTCCATACTGAAGTAACAGCTGAGCGACGGCAGTGGGGCCATTGGAATTTTTTTGTCTCATTCGATATTGTTATGTACAAATTAATCAAGACTGTGGACTCAATTTATGGTGGTTATGATTTTGTCTTTGTGGGCTAAATAAGTGTTTGTGGGCCCAAGCAATACTGAACTTTGTACACAGCCGGCCTACACTGGACAATAGAAATCATGTCGAAGAAAGGAGGCTGGCAGACATTGAAGGAGGCCAAAGAAAGATGGCAACGACAAGATGCAGTGCTGAAAGGAACTCCTTCTCTCCTAACGTTTTTTTCCTCCTACTAAGTCTGGTGGTGAGGAAGTCCAGGAGAATACCAGTCTAAGTGAACCTGCTGCATCTCTTGTGCCTTCTCTACCTGCAGTCTCACCCCACTTCGAAGACTTTCCCAGTGACAGTAATACAAAAATACCCTTCTCCAGCGATCCAGGCGAGGGGGACATGACTTCTCAAGATCTCATTGCATATTGGACTGAGAAGGGCCCACAGAAATGCCAGGATCTAGATGCTGATTTTTCACTGACAAAGCGAGAGTACCCAGATCAGAACCGTTACCTGACCAAATCAATGTTTGAATATGTGAAGCCTCACAAACAGATTGGCAAGTGAAAATGGCTCATTAGTCACCTTCTAAGAAGAAAGTGAACTTTTTTTTATTGCCGCCTGTTTTCTGATGCCAAAAAGCGGGGAATGTTCTGCCAAGGCTTCCATGATTGGAAGAATACTCTGTACGTTACGTGACGGGGCAAGGCCAGATGGCTATAGGAAAGTAGTGAAAAACAGGTATGTTAGCCCCAGGCTAAACAAATCCCTCTTACCATAGTAACCAAATGGCAGTAGCCTCAGGTTAATCAAGAGACCCAGGACCAATTAAGATCCTTCCAGAAAGCAGTGGTGACAGCTAGGTTGATTGGGACACCTGAAGCCAATCAGGGGCTGGATGAAACTAATTAAAAACCTCCCAGTTAGTCAGGTGGCCGCGCATGTCAGGAGCTGTAGGAGGAAGCTGCGCTGTTGGAGAGCCTGAGCAGTACACACCATATCAGGCACAAGGAAGGAGGCCCTGAGGTAAGGGTGAAGTAGAGCTTGAGGAAGTGGGGGATGCTGTGGGGAAGTAGCCCGGGGAATTGTACGCGTCCTGTTTCTAAAAAGGTCGGCTACCATAGCTGATAGTATTAGGGTCCCTGGGCTGGAGCCCGCAGTAGAGGGTGGGCCCAGGCTCCCCCCCCCACCCCTGATTAATCACTGAAACTGGGAAACAACAGAGACTGTGCAAGAGAGGATAGTTTCTCCTCAGCTCCCTTGCTGGCTTATGATGAAAATGGTTCAGTAGGCTGTGACCCTTGGCCTCTAGAGAGAGAAGGGCTACGTGGAGGGTCACAGTGAGCCTCTGAGGCTAGCAAATCCACCAGGAAAACATGGGACCCATGGAGACGAGGACAGAGCTTTCTCACAGTTACCAATTATAAGCAGAGTCAGGATGAGATCTACCCTGACATCTGGTGGTACATTATGAGGAGTGGGCAAAGGAATTTTAGGAATGTGCATTTGCATTGGTAAACCCACTCCACTTAGCATAACACACAGCAGCATGGGATGGCTATTTTCACACTGTGGAATCCCCAATTTCTTTGTTATTGGGGCAGGAAGGAAAAAAAGGGGCTGTTACCTTAATTATGTGAATGAGGAACTATGAGACTGCTTTATGACAGAAATGACTCAACCTACATTAAATAGTACTTGCTAGACAAGGGACATGGGTTCCAAAACCCAGTGAAGGGAGAGAGGCTGGGGACTGGTGTGTGTACCTGATGGTATGGGCCCCTTTTGAGGGCCTGGAACACCAATTGCACTTCCTCCTCTCTCCACTATTAAAGAGCAGAGCTAATTTTGAATCCTTTAGGAGTGCATCTGGAGGTTGCTGACCTGAATTCACGTTGGGCCATGTGGCAGTGGGGCTCTCCTACTACAAGTTGAAATCACTAAAAGAGCTAAGCTTACTAAGCTGAGATCACTGAGTGCTGTGTTAAGTAGTGGGAGAGCCTGAAGATCTATCACCAAGCAGCTGGCAGAGCGGAGCAGTCTGCAGCACGTTGGAGCAGCCCATGGAACAGTGAGCAGTGTGGAGCGGTTTGTGGGGACGGCTGACATGGTTCACGGGTCTGCTGGAGGAGCGGCACAGCTGGTGGAGTGGAGCCAGTCGTGGTGAAGGCTGCAGCAGAACTCCACGGAGAAGCGGGGCAGTCGGCCCTGGCCCACGTAAGGTGTCTCTAGCACCCTGTGTGTGCGACCCCCCCCCATTTCCACCCAGGCTGGGTGGGGGTAAAACGCTGCAGATAAACTTTTGAACTCTGGGGTGGCACTGACCGGAGACTGAGACTTTTGGGTTGTTGGACTTTGGGGTGATTGGACTTAAGACCCTAAGGACAGTGCCAAATGTACTTGGAGGTGGGTTTTTGCTTATGGTTTGTGTATAGTCCTGTTTGTGGTGTCTCTCCAACGTGATGCCACATTGTTTCCCTCCTTTATTAAAAGGATTTTGCTACACTCAGACTTCGTGCTTGCGAGTGGGGAAGTATTGCCTCCTAGAGGCGCCCGGGGGGGTGGTATGTAATTGTCCCAGGTCACTGGGTGGGGGCTCGAGCCGGTTTTGCATTGTGTTATTGAAACGGAACCCCTGGATACTGAACCCGGCCCTTGTTGCTGCCAACTCAGAGGGGCAGAAGGGTTACACCTCTAGAGAG
Organism: Mauremys mutica; assembly: GCF_020497125.1. Classification (NCBI taxonomy): domain Eukaryota; kingdom Metazoa; phylum Chordata; order Testudines; family Geoemydidae; genus Mauremys; species Mauremys mutica. The sequence continues at coordinate 158,251 of NC_059088.1, read as the reverse complement.
AGAAGGGCTACGTGGAGGGTCACAGTGAGCCTCTGAGGCTAGCAAATCCACCAGGAAAACGTGGGACCCATGGAGACGAGGACAGAGCTTTCTCACAGTTACCAATCATGCAATGAGTGAGCCTCATACATTGTCAGTTAGCAGTCCCAGCTTTCCCCTGCATCCTGTTGCCTGGACAGATCGGTCTCCCTGCCCTACTTCCACACACTAGTTTCCAGTCCCAGTTCAATCCCACCTCTCACACCTGCTTGGGGCCCAAGAGGGTGGCACCACTACAGATGCAACTTTCCTTATAACAACAATATGAAAAAATTGCATGGGGGCCGTTGGCTCCCATATGCTACTGCCTATAAACATACACAAACATGCAAGGGCCTAGCTACACCCACACTGGTTTGTGGGCAGTTTCTGAACCACAGACCACAGCACGTGCCACTAGAGGGCTCACAGACCGCTGTTAGCCTCTAAGTGTAGACGTACTCTTAATCACTGCAGCATGCTCACCAGTCAGTAGAGTACACTGATACATAACTTTCTGGCAAGTGCAAGAGCTGGTCCCAATGGCATTAGAGCAACCTACATTACACTCACCCCATTACCAAGCTCCCACTCACTTAGCTGGGCTCCGGAGCCGATACTCACCAATGCACTTCACTGTTGGATCAGTGAAGTTTTGCTCCCCAGAACTAGATGCAAACCCGCGTTTGCAGATGCAGTGGTAACCCCCAGCAACGTTTTCACAAGTTGCAAAAGCAGGACAAGTGGACGAATCCTGACATCTGTCGACTGTGAAAAGAAGAAGGAATCATGTCTTTGAAAGAGAGGAATGGATAACCCTTTACACCTTTTGTCTGACTTCTCCAGTGTGGTTCACATTCATTCATTAACCTAGTTAATCATGCACTGAGGGAGAAAGAGTGGACCTAACAGAGCAGGTGGCTGAGTTGGGAAGACCAAGGCAGCTGGCCACTCTTCTCAACACATCAGGCAAAGGATCAAGAAAAGGCCTCCATCCCTCTCCCTTGAAGCCAGGAAAAACAAGAGGACACGGGAATGGTAGGTGTGACACCCTCTATCCCATGTTCACCACTTTTATATGGCTATGATCTATTTTGTACAAAGTATGCCTTGTGTGGTGTCATTTGGAAACTCATAATCTGATGAATATTATTATCCTGTAGAAATGCGTGCAATTATAGTACATGTGAAATTGAGATTTTCCTGTCTGATTGTTACTGAAATGTGTTGTAATTCTGGGTAGTACCCATAAACCAGTGTCTCAGAGACAAAGACACACTGGCATGCCAGCAACATGCTAAAGAGAAATCCCCTGGATAATCACAGATTCACCAACTGGGGAGTCCTAAGTAGGAAAATTACAAATCAGCTGAAAGACAATCTGGCGCTCACATACTGCCCATCCACATGACCCAACAAGGGTTTTTCCAATACACAAGGATCGGGGTGTAAGAAGCGGGACAAAACTGTCTGTATCGCCGCTTCTGTCTACCCTATCTCTCTCATCAATGAATCCTTGAAAAACACTGAACTAAGAGAAGTGGTCCCAGAATGAAAGGAAATCCAGCCTGTGAACCGAGAACTGCCTGCAGCATCCGGTGTGGTGAGAGGGATTTTGGTTTCAAATCTTATTTAGCTTGGTAACGTTTAGGAATTAGCTTGAGGTTTTATCTTTTTATTTCATTTGTAACCAATTCTGACTTTTGTGCCTTACCACTTAATCTCTCTCTCTCTCTCTCTCTCTCTCTCTCTCTCTCTCTCATTAATAAACATGTTTTATTGTTTTATCTAAACGAGTGTATTTGAAAACCTCTACTTAAGATAACAAAGGCTGGGGCATAAACATTACCCTTTCTTGGAAAGTCAGACTATCTATGAACTTATAATGTCCAGGGGTCTACTGAGCAGTATAAGACACACATTTCTGGGGAGCCAAGGCTGAGAATGGAGATATGTGGGTGTTTCCCTGTATCTATTCATGAATGGCTGGGACGTCATTCATGTAAACATCTGGGAGTAATTTTGCAGGCTAGTGGCTGTGCATGAGCAGGCCAGGAGTAGCTGGCCTGACAGTAAAGCAGCATAAAAGGAACGCGAGGCTAGAGAGTAAAGGGGACACAGCAGTTCAGGTTGCACCCTGGGGAATTTCACACTAGGACCAAAGGATGGGAGTTGCGGGAAGGGAAGTTCTGATCCTGTGAACAGGCTACAGTGAGTTTTAGTCCAGAAACAGACTAACCCCCTGCTAGGGTCACCGCTTTGTCTTAAAATCCATGTCCACCACCAGCAGCAGCAAGAAATAACTTTGAAGGGTTCTGGTTATGTTGCTATCAGTAAAGATCTTGACTCCAGAGCTCAATGCATGGCCATCGTTGCAAGCATAAAAGTAACTCCAAAGATCATGGTGTGAGTGGCCTGGCAAGGGCAAGATTTTCTTCTGAGACACTCACCCACGCCTAGGGAGTCATGCAGAACTGACGGAACCAAGCCTGGCCAGGCGCCGGGTGGGGACTCAGAAGAGCTGGAATCTTGGCTCCCATTCCAGACTCTGGAGGGGAGTGTCCACTAGTGGGCACAGACTCTTCTGCCTGCTCATACCTAAGCTTGGCCCCTTCAGCCACAAACCTCCCTGCACATGTCCCTCTCCCAGTGCTGTCTCTTCCCATCCCTGGCTCTTATCCCCGTTCCAATCTGAATGCCTCAGGTGTCTCATCCCAGTCCTGGTCTCCTTTCACAGCCAGTCCCAGTTCCCCTGCACCCGGTCCTCCCGTCCCAGTCCCGATCCCCTCTCCCAGCCAGTGCCAGTTCCCCTGCATCTCGGCTCCTCATTCCATTTGTCTCTCTCCTCCTCTTAATTTCTAGCTGTGCCCACTGCCAGCCCCCCAACATTCCCCAGTCCCACAGAGTCCCACTGTCCCTCCCCAGATAATTAATCCAATCTCATTATTGTTCTCCCAGCCCAACTCCTTGACCCAATCTATTTATCTGGCCAGTCCCATCTTCCCCCTGCATCCTGTTGCCTGGACAGATCTGTCTCCCCACCCTACTTCCACACACTGGTTTCCAGTCTCAGTTCCTTACCACCACTCGCACCTGGTTGGTTACCCTCTATTGTTAGCATGCTAGCTCGATGGAAGTGTAGACGTACCCTTAATCACTGCAGCATGCTCACCAGTCAGTGGAGTACACTGATACACAACTTTCTGACAAGTGCAAGAGCTGGTCCCAATGGCATTAGAGCAACCTACATTCCTCTCGCCCCATTACAGAGTTCCCACTCACTTAGCTGGGCTCCGGAGCCAATACTCACCAACGCACTTCACTGTTGGATTAGTGAAGTGTTCCTCCAAAGAACTAGATATATACCCACGTTTGCAGGTGCAGTGGTAGCCCGTGGTGATGTTTTCACAGGTTGCAAAAGAAGGACAAGTAGTCGAATACTGACACATGTCATCTGTGAAAGGAAGAAGGAACCATGTCATTTAAAGAGAGCAACAGATAACCTTTTGCACCTTTTGTTTCACTTCTTCAGTGTGGTTCACGTTCATTCATTAACCTAGTTAATCATGCACTGAGGGAGAAAGAGTGGACCTAACAGAGCAGGTGGCTGAGTTGGGAAGACCAAGGCAGCAGGCCACTCTTCTCAACACATCAGGCAAAGGATCAAGAAAAGGCCTCCATCCCTCTCCCCTGAAGCCAGGAAAAACAAGAGGACATGGGAACGGTAGGTGTGACACCCTCTACCCCACATTTACCACTTTTATATGGCTATGATCTATTTTGTACAAAGTATGCCATGTGTGGTATCATTTGGAAACTCATAATCTGATTAATGTTATTATCCTGTTGAAATATGTATAACAAACACTGCACGTGAAATTATGAGATTTTCCTGTATGATTATTACTAAAATAGATTGTAATTCCTGGGTAGTCCTCATAAGCAAGTTCTTCAGAGACAAGGACAGACTCGCATGCCAGCAACTTGCTAAAAGAAATCCCCTGATTAACTGGAGATTAAGCAACTGGAGAGTTCTCAACAGGAAATTTACAAATCAGCTGAAAGACAGGTTGGTGCTCAGATACTGCCTACCCACAGGACCCAGCAAGTATATTTCCAGCACATAAGGATTGGGGTGTAAGGAGGGGGACAAAAATGCCTTATCTCTCTCTGCTTATAACATCAATGAATCTTTGAAAAACACTTAACTAAGGGGAGTGGTCCCAGAATGAAAAGAAATCCAGCCTGTGAACTGAGAACTGCCTGGTGTGGTGAGAGGGATGTTGGTTTCAAATCTTATTGAGCTTGCTCAAGTTTAGAAGTTAGTTTGAGGTTTTATCTTTTTATTTCTTTTGTAACCAATTCTGACTTTTGTGCCTTACCACTAAAAATCTCTCTCTCTCATTAATACTGTTTTATTTAAACCATTTTGTTTCACTGAAGTGTTTGGGAAACCTCTACTTAAGATAACAAAGGCTGATGCATAAACATTACCCTTTGTTGGAAAGTCAGACTATCTATGAGCTTATACTGTCCAAGGGTCTACTGAGGAGTATAAGATGCACATTTCTGGGGAGCCAAGGCTGGAAGGATACACCTGGGTTCAGATCTGGAGTATTTTGTCCATGTTTCTTGGCATCAACTTACCATCGCTGGTGAAACATTGAGTCCCCGTGAAGCAGATGAGCCAGCAAAAGCCTGAAAGAGGAGAAACAACCAAGGATGCTCTTACTGCACTGGGTTTTAGTGCTGTTACCCTGTAGGAGGCAGCGTGGCCTAGTGGATAGAGCAGTAGGCTGGGAGATCAGGGTGTTATTTCTGGCTCAGTCACTGACCTGACAGTTGACCTTGGACAAGTCCTTACCCCTCTCAGTTTCCCCTTGGTCTATCTTTTCTATTTAGACTGTAAGTTCAAGTCAAGCATTGTGTCCCTACAGTGCCTAGCACAGAAAGGCTCTGATACTGGTGGAGACCCCCAAGCATGGCTGAAATATAGTCTATAGATAATAAAAGCAATTTTGGGGGATTTTCAGAGGGCCAAACTATCCTCATGGGGAGGATGGGTACCTGTAAACCAGTAGGGTGGGAAGGATTCAATTTTTATTGGTAGATGTTGGTAAACGTCAGTTTCGCCATACACACCGAAACCCATGAAAAAATATTTCCATCAATAACTATTGAAATTGACCGATAGGAAAAATAAGAAAAATGCTGCTTGAGAACTTATTACGGTTTGATTTCAGGATCTTTACTGGATATATTGTGACTTGATATTGACAATTTGTGTTTTAACAATTACAGAGCTTTAACTTTTTGAATCTCAAGGTCTACTGTCATTAAACAAATATTGGCTGACTTCCCCCATGGCCTGACCCCTCCATAGTTTCCCACAACCAAGAAAATTGTAATTGAAATTTAAAAAAAAAATCAAGTTGTGCTCAGCCTACAAATCAGTGTGGCTCTATTGACTTCAGCAGAGCTACAGCAACTGATGAGCTGGCCTCAGTCGTTAAACCCAAAGGGAGTTTTGCCTGCACTAACACTGAGTGAGGACACTCAGGTTTGTCTCGTTCCTACGCCTACACTGTCAGAGACTGACTCACTTCTCCTATTACCCAATGTCCCCACTGCACATTTATCAGATCATCTCAGAAGGCAGTGTGAAAGCCACTTCCTTGTAACCTGCTGCCGTAGTACTGCTGTGAATCAACTGACCCTCTGCTACCTTCATTGACACCTGAGCCTCAGATACATGCTTTGGATGCCACCATCAGAAGCCCAACTGCTCAGCAAAAACCCCTCTGGAGCCACGGCCGGATCCAGAGCCCAGCGGGGCAAGCACCCGCCTGGGGCTGCCCTTTCCGGGGGGGGCGGCAGGCTGGGCCGGCGGACCTGCCGCAGTCATGCCTGCGGGAGGTCCACCGGAGCCCCGGGAGCAGCGGACCTGCCGCAGGCATGACTGCGGAGGGGACGGTCGGCCGGTGGCTCCAGTGGACCTCCCGCAGGCATGACTGCGGACGGTTCGCTGGTCCCGCGGCTCGGCTGGACCTCCCGCAGGCATGACTGCGGATGGTTCGCTGGTCCCGCGGCTCGGCTGGACCTCCCGCAGGCATGCCTGCAGCAGCTCAAGCAGAGCCGCCGGACCAGCGAACCGCCCGCAGCTGCGGGAGGTCCAGCCGAGCCGCGCGACCAGCGGACCCTCCGCAGTCATGCCCACGGGAGGTCCGCTGCTCCCGCGGCTCAGGGGCGCCTCCCGCGCATGACTGCTTGGGGCGGCCAAATTTGTAGAGCCGCCCCTGTCTGGAGCTGGGAATGCAGGAGAAAATCTCAGAAGTTTACTTTTGTTCGCTGCACTGCAGCAGCCCCAGAGAATGGCTACTTGATGCTTCCTCTCGCACACTCAGCTGGAACTAAGAAATGCAGAGGCACATGGTGATGATTTAAAAATAAAGGGACCAAACCTTTTTGGATCAAAAATATTTTCAGCTTATTTTACCGCCAATGGATTCAGCAGTTTACAATAGAACAGGCCTGCACAACATGCGGCCTGGGACCGTATGCGGCCCCCGTGGGCTCACTGTGCTGCCCGCAGCAGGGGAGTAGGTGGGCTCACGGTGCGGCCCATGGGGGGTGAGTAGGCAAGCGGCGGGTGAGGGAGGGGGGCTGAAGAGGCGGGCGGGCAGCAGCAGGGGGTGAGGAGGCGAGCTGGGGAGGGTGGGGGGCTGAGGAGGCAAGTGGGCAGGCAGTGGCGGGGGGGCAGGTGAGCTGGCGGCAGGGGAGGAGGGGCTGTGGAGGCGAGCGGGCAGGCGGGAAGTGGCGGGGGCTGAGTAGGCGAGCCAGGGGGTGGGGGCTGAGTAGGCGAGCGGGCAGGCGGGCAGTGGCGGGGGCTGAGTAGGCGAGGCGGGGGGGCTGAGGAGGTGAGTGGGCAGGCAGTGGTAGGGGGTGAGGAGGCGAGCCGGGGGGTCGGCAGGGCCGGAGGGGTTCAGCCCTCAGCTGTTTTCTTTGGAGTAATATGGCCCTTGCTGCTTTATGAATTGTGCAGGCCTGCAATTGAACAACAGGTCATGCCAGGCACAATAGAAGCAGAGGAGCTCACAACCCTTGGCCGTGGGCTTTTCCCAGATCTCACCGCTTTGTGTTTGCGATCCAGCACTGTGCAGCCCATTACAGGAGGTACTTTCCCTTGTGGCTCTAAGATGGCTGGACGTTAGAGGAAGGAGGATCTGGAACAGTTTTCCAATAGGGCTAGTGGTGGCAAATAACCCAACTAGTCTGAAGATGGAATTCGCCCTATTCATATAATTCTGTTCTATGATGGGACCGTGTACAACAGCAGATGTTGTGACTCAATGATGACTCAATGACCCAGATGGCCCCATGTACTAAGGAAGTTTTACTGACTAAATCCTCCATTTGTTATATGGCTTCTCTGAGTTGCATCATGAGTTACACAGCGGTTCTCAAACTTACCAGACTACTGCACCCCTTTCAGGAGCCTGATTTGTCTTGCATACCCCCAAGTTCACTTCGCTTAAAAACTACTTGCTTACAAAATCAAACATAAAAATACAAAAGTATCATAGCACGCTGTTACTGAAACATGTCTGACTCTCATTGTTATGATATCACTATAAAATAAATCAACTGGAATAGAAATACTGTACTTACATTAGGGAATAGTACATAGAGCAGTATAAACAAGCCATTGTCCGTATGAAAATTTAGTTTGCACTAAGAGCAGGAGTACTTGTGGCACCTTACAGACTAACAAATTTATTTGGGCATAAGCTTTCGTGGGCTACAGCCCACTTCTTCGGATGCATAGAATGGAACATATATTGAGGAGATATATATACACATACAGAGAGCATGAAAAGGTGGTTGTGGTCTTACCAACTCTGAGAGGCCAATTAAGTAAGAGAAAAAAGCTTTTGAAGTGATAATCAAGATAGCCCAGTACAGACAGTTTGATAAGAAGTGTGAAAATACTTACAAGGGGAGATAGATTCAATGTTCATAATGGCTCAGGCATTCCCAGTCCCTATTCAAGCCTAAATTGATTGTATCTAGTTTGTACTGATTTGGCTAGTGCTTTTTATCTCGCCTGTTGTAAAGTTAGGCAAATATCCAGATGAGTTGAAATACCCCCTGGAAAACCTGTGCATCCCCCTAGGGACACGACTCTCACCGCACGCAGACAACTCAGCCTGCTTGTGTCTCTCTTATTTTGTCCTCCCACCCCACCTCTGCTCTTTACCCTCCTTCTCTCTAGCTAAGGCCCTAATCCTGCGATGATCATCATATTAGGAGATCCCTACGCCCATTAAAGTCAATCAGACTCCATAGGGGGCTCCTTGCAGAATCAGGGCCAAAAAGAGCATAATCCCTTCAGGGTGGGAATTGTCTTTTGCTATTTAGCTTTACAGCACTTAGCACAATGGGGCTCTAATCTGCCAGGTGCGGCTGTAAGAACATCAGTAACGTGTTGATCCACAATCCACGATTCATAATCGACATGGAATGATAAATAGCAAAGGATTCAGTATGATAGGTAGCACATGGACTTGCTTATTAGCTAGTAATAACTAATAATAAATCTACACCAGGCCTAGCCACCAGCGTATTCATAGATTTAGAGGCCAGAAGAGATCGCTGATCATCTAGTCCAGGGGTCGGCGGCCAGCACGTCCCTCAGCCTGCACCGCTTCCAGCAGCTCCCATTGGCCTGGAGCAGCGAACCGCGGCCACTGGGAGCCGCAATCGGCCAAACCTGCAGACATGGCAGGTAAACAAACCGGCCCGGCCCGCCAGGGGCTTTCCCTGCACAAGTGATGGAACAAGTTTGGGAACCACTGCATTAGAACAATTTACCAAGGTTCATGGTTGATTTCCCATCCCTGACTATTTTAATATCAAGATTGGATGTGTTTCTAAAAGATCGGCCCTAGGAATTATTTTGGGGGTAGGTCTCTGGTCTATGTAGACAAGAGGTCAGACTAGATGCTCACACTAGTCCTGTCTGGCCTTGGAATCGGTGGTTTTTTAACTTTATCAGTGATGATTTTATGTTTTCTTCCAGGTCATTGATCAAATGAGTGTTCATTTCAAGAGTCACAGATCTCGGCCAAATGCCTATCAGTGAAGGGCCCTACAGAGAACCCAACACAATTATTACGGCAGCAGCCGGTCAGGGACCCTTGTGCTAGGCGCTGTTCGAACAGAGAATAAAGACAAGTTTCCTGCCCCAGAGAGCTTAAGCTAAGGTTCTTTTTTGCCAAGCCCCCTTGGAAGAAATAACCCAATTCCTTTCAAACTTACCCAGAAGGTGGGAGATGAGCTGCTTCATGGTGGCCACTGCCTTCTGCAACAAGACAAGAATACCGCATCTACTTTGTCCTCTTGTGATTTTTCTCAGGGGAAGTTTGCCGAGTGACACAGTTTTTACCGGGGCTTTTTATCACAGTTCCGTATCTCAACTGTGTCTCTCTTGGAACAGATACACCTCCCCTGCCCACAATGGCCTCTAAGCATCTAGCTAATGTTTGTTATGAGGGTAAACCTACCTCCAGTGGTGCTGGAACTAGGGGTGCTGCCATGCCCCTCAGGTTGAAGTAGTAATAACAAACACCAAATACATGTTTCAGAATGACTCATCCACTCCATTGGCCAAACCAGACAGCTTCTATGCAAAAGAATAAATGCACACAAATCAGACGTCAAAACCAGTCAGAGAACACTTCAATATCCTTGGTCACTTGATTACAGACCTAAATGTCACAATTATTCAACAAAAAACTTCAAAAACAGACTCCAATGAGAAACTGCAGAACTAGGATTAATTTGCAAACTGGACACCATTAAATTAGGCTTGAATAAAGACTGGGAGTAGATGAGTCGTTACACAAACTAAAAACTATTTCCCCATGTTAATTTCCCCCTACTGTTACTCACACCTTCTTGTCAACTGTTTCAAATGGGCCACCCTGATTATCACTACAAAAGGTTACATTCTCCTGCTGATAATAGCATACCTTAATCAATTAATCTCATTGTAGTTGGTATGGAAACACCCATTTTTTCATGTTCTCTCTCTCTATATACACACATATCTTCCTACTGTATTTTCCACTGCATGCATCTGATGAAGTGGGCTTTAGCCCATGAAAGCTTATGCTCAAATAAATTTGTTAGTCTCTAAGGTGCCACAAGTACTCCTCGTTCTTTTTACCAAATACATGGTTTCCATCAGCAGCACCCCGCCTCCCACTAGAAAAATAGTTCCAGCTCCCTTGCCTACCTCCAGGGGAAACTGTGCTCCTTGCCTTTCAGGAACTGAAACTGGCTAATAATAGTAGTGGGTTGTGAAGGCTTTAAATAACCTCATGGATGGTTCCTGGGAACCACATGTAACATTCTATAGCTTGGGGGACCGCCCTGTAACCCCCATATTCTTCATTTTTATATAATCGTGATCTTACATATAAAACAGGCCTTGCAAGGTATCAGGGGAAAGGTTACGCTCTGCTGAAAGTCATTTCTCTATCCATATATGTATAGCAGGGGTCGGCAACCGACGGCACGTGTGCCGATTTCTCATGGCACGCGAGGCGGGCTGAGCTGCTCAGCCTGCCGCCGCTCTGGGGTTCCCGCTACTGGTCCCTTGCCAGCCGGGGTCCCCCCTGCCGCAGCCCCACTCAGCGCCAGCTGCTGGCCTGGGGGAAGGAACCCCAGGTTGGCAGCGGGCTGAGACCCTAGCTGGCAAGGAGCTGGTAGTGGAAACCCCAGAGCAGTGGAGGTCAGCCCACCGCTGCTCTGGGGTTCTGGCTGCTGGCCCCTTGCCAGCCGGGGTCCCTGCAGCCCCATTCACCTTGCTTCCAGTTGGAGTTCCAGCACAGGCCCCCTGCCAGACAGGGTCCAGGCTTCCGGCCCTGCTCAGCCCTACCGGCCGCCAGCTCCACTCACCTCAGCTGCTGATCTGGGGTTCCAGCCGCTGACCTCCTGCCAGCCGGTTATCAACTTATAACTCAGAAGCCTGTATGCAGCTTAAAATATCTAAATAGGTGCCACCAGACACTGAAAAACTCAGCAAGGAAAAGCCAGGGCAAGGATCACACTAAACTAATAAGATCTGCATTTTAATTTAATTTTAAATAAAGCTTCTGAAGCATTTTCAAAACCTTGTTTACTTTACATATAACAGTAGTTTGGTTATATATTATAGACTTATAGAGAGACCTTCTAAAAAACATTCAAATGTATTACCGGCACAGGAAGCCTTAAATGAGAGTGTATACATGAAGACTCGGCTGCTCGGCACACCGCTTATGAGAATTGTGTGTATGGTTGTCACTAAAACATGCTGTAAGTTGAGGAATCAGCCAGAGATTCACTCCCCAGAGTCAACAGCAAGGAAAGTAACCAACACCCGGGCGGGGTGTCAAACAACCCATCAACAGCCAGTGTCCAGCAAGGGAGCTACAATGCGATGACTCCCCTGCCTGAGGCCACACCAGGGGAACTGCTCAGCCCTGCCTGGAGACTCAACAAGGCCCCCCCCCAGACATGCCTGGACTTGTGCTCCCCAAGCACATGGGATGGAGGGTATAAAACAGAACCCAGTGGCCACATGCTGGGTCTTTCTCCTTCACCCACCTACGCTGCAAGCAACAAGGACACTCTGAAGACTCCAACTGAGGGAACTGGCCCAGATTTCAAGGGTGAAATCTGTGCAGTGGTGAGCTGGAGCCGGTTCCCACAGGTTCCCAAGAACCGGTTGCTAAAATTAGACCTCCGTGGAGAACCGGTTGTTAAAGGGCCAGGGGGTGGGCAAAGAACTCCGGTCCACGGGCCGGACCATCCTGTTGCTCCCAGGATTCCCAGCTGGGGAGGCTGAGGCTCCCCTGGCCCTTCCCCCGCTTCCCTCCAGCTGCAGCGTGGCCAGCCGCCGGCACCAGCTGGGCAGCTCAGCTGAGCTCCGGAGTCGTCCTGCTGCCGCTTTTTGAGAGGCCCGGCAAGGTGGCGGGGTGGGGGTGGGTGTCCTGCTGCAAGCTCCAGGGCTGGCCAAAGGGGAGGGGAGGGGGCAAGTGGGGCCCCTGGCCCCACAAGGATGTCTCCCCCGGGCCCTCCCCTGCTCCCCCCCCTTAAATCAGAACTTTTTATAGGGAACCGGTTGTTAAGATTTTGGCAGCTCATCACTGAATCTGTGTACTATGAACCGCAATATCCAGCGGGGTGAGAAAAACTGCTTTATATAAATGTTGCCCAGTCTAATAGGTTCAAGAGTTCAGATGCGTGCTTATATTTTGTTTTGTTTTTGTAACTAGCTCTGACCTTTTTGCCTATCACTTTTGCCTTTCCCCCTGGAGTAGGAAGTCGATCTGGGGCTCAGAGCTGACTGTACAGCTTATAGAAACGGAAACACAGACTCTGTGCCCCATCTCGATTTTATGCCAGCCCTTTTAGGTTGTAAAGTTGGCAGAAATGGCTACCCTTTGTAAAGGTTCCGTGGGCAGGGGGCCTCGCTAGCTGGAGTACGGGTCCTGCATCCCCCTGCTCCCGGAGTGGAGGGCAAATCAGGGGAATGACCAGGGTACATTGCACTGCAGCTCTTCCATGCTCCCCAGGAGGCTACAGGTTGCAGCATAAGTTAGAACAGCCTCGAGGCTGCTCTAACTTACACCAAAGGTCTGAATGGCCCCAGAATAGAGGGAACACAACATTTCTTCTGACTTAGCTGCTGCAGGGTCTCTCCCTACAAACCCTCCTCTGCTCTGGAATGACTCTCACTTCTGGATAGGTCTGAAGTAGAGCTCATAGGGCCCAACTGGGCCAGCTGGACAGGGCTTTAGCACCTGCCTACCAGCATTCCTGGCACTGCCCTAGGCACCGTGTTCACAGCACTATGCCTCAGAGGACCTGGGGTAACACATCCCAGTGGATCTCATGCTTGGCTGCTAGGGGACAGCTGTGGAGACCAAGAACCCTGGTGGGGAGAACAACGGGAAGTTGTGGGGGGGAAGAGAAGAGGCCACATACTATGAATCCCCATCCACCCAGCACGGCGAGGGTTAACACAGAATGCAGCACCAATCTCTCTGCTTTATCCCTGCAGCTTTCTGCTGCCTTATCTCCCTGCCAGAGCTCAGTTCCCCTCCTTGGTTTCTCACAGCAGCCTCTTCTTATCACCCTGGTGCAGGATGGTGACCCTTGTGAAAACTTCCCCTTTGAAGCCACAAGCCAGGGTGCCAAGTGCTGCCCTGCCCATGCATGAGAAACACCCGGAGGCTAAGGGTATATCTGCATTGCAAGCAGAAAGTGTGACCGCTGCACTTCTAAACACCTCTGAGCTGACGGTCGAGTCGCTCCCGAACTCTCCGGCACACCATTCCGGCACTTCCGTGGCATCTTGCGATACTTTCAGTACTTGATTCCAGCGCATCACTCCCTGATCTGAGCTAGCTTTACCTGGCTAAATCACGGCTAGCTCGAGTATTAAAAGCAGTAACGTCCCAGCAGCATGGGCTGCGGCTGCTCAAACATGTACCCTCAGTCCTGGGCAAGCAGCAGGCAGCCACCTGCTCCTCGCGCTAGCTAGACAAAGCAGCTGTTGTATGTCTGCCCATGCTGCAGTCCCATATCCCCAGCTGCAGCATAGACATACCCTGAGGTACGTCTCCCCCCCGGCCCACTGGACTGTAATGTACCAGGATCGCTGCTGGGTCCCTTTTCAGCAGTAGATCTCAAAGCGCTTAGAGGGCCCCCTACTGCCCAGTTGAACAGCTTGCTAGTAGCCGGTGCCATAATCCACCACAGGCCGGGGAAGGTATAACTGGGTTCCTGGACGTCAGGGCCATCGCTGGCTGTTAGCCAAGACAGCTAAGCCTCCGACAGCCAGAACTGGCTAATTGCCCTGTTCTGTTCCTTCCCTAGGATGCGAATGGCACAGGCCACTGTCAGAGACAGGTCACTGGGCGAATGGACCATTGCTCTGACCCACTGTGACCGTTCTTGAGGCAATCCCATGCTGAGGGGGGAGGGGGCTGGTGGCCACATGAGGCTGGAATCCAGACACAGTCACACCCTGTTGGTGGCGGAGGGGCAGCAGCAGAGGGGTGCAAAGCAGCAGGGGCAGTTGCACATGTGGGGGTGCGCACTGGGCCCAACAAGATCATGGACAAAAGAACCGAGCTCTCCAAGAGTAGGGGGGGGGGCGTAGCAGAGACAGGACTCTGCGTGGATGCCAATAAAGGGGGGTCCTGTATTGAGCTGCTGGATACAGACCCACTGGTTCCCTCAGGCACTCTAGCTCCCAGACTGTACTTCCTGATGTCACCATTAGGCGTCTCTCCAAATCCTGGCGTGCATTAAGCAGCCATGGGGCAGAGCGCAGGCTGTACTGAATTCATAGGACAGCACTACTGGGCGTGCTCGACAGCGCCCCCTTGCTGTCAGGGAGCACTAGGAACTGCACTTAGACCGAGCATTGTGGGGATTCGGGATGTGGTTGCTCGTACCCCATTTCCAGCCACTAGAGGGAGACACAATTGAGCCTGTCTATTTTAGGGCGTAGAAACGAAACCACTCGAGAAAGTGTTTTAAAAAGACACCGCGAAGTCATGCATTCAAAATCAAACTCATTTTACAGTATTGAAATGCCGCAGACATGCAAAACCTGCTCAGATTTCAGGGGACTGAAGGATTGGGGTGGGGGGGATGATAAATAAGGAGAAAGGGAATCTCCGAAAAGCAGCAGTGGATTAAGCTATAGCTAGATTAAACTACAGGTGCTACTGGCCCATGCCTAGGGAGTCTAACTTGTTCTAACCACTAGACCCCACAGCCAGGGATAGAAGAACCCAGGAGTCCTGACTGCCAGCACCCCCAGCTCTAATCCTCACACCCCTCTCCCCTTCCCAGCCCGCTGATTTAATCCCGGGATCACACTCCAGCTGGCAGGTTGGTTTCGAAGTTCTGATCCTGCAAGCACTTTAAAGACGGCAGATTCAAGTTCTGCAATAAGCTTTTCCTTCTCCTGTGGCGCGATGGCGTCTCCTGCCTCCCGGCCAGAACGTCAGCCCTGCAAGGAACGAGAGACACCGGCATGGTTCCGGAGGGGAAAACACAAGCTCCCAAGAGAGTTTTGATATCAGATGAGTGGGATCAGCCCTTCTGTGCACTCGGATTTAACCCAGACTTCAAAATCCTAGCGTAGCAGATTTCCATGTCTATTGGTGTCACTGGAGCTTCCCCAAATGCTCTGAAGTCCCTGAGGGCTGGTTTGCACCCAGCTTTTGTGCCAATTTAACTATAGCAGTCCAGACACAACGGCTGCCCTGCACCGGGGAGTCCTGACTCCCAACCCCCTTTGCTCTAACCACTAGACCCACCCCACTTCCAGAGCCTGGAATAGAACCCAGGAGTCCTGACTCCCAGTCCAGTGCTGTAACCCTGCCCAGAGCTAGCCTTTCGGATGCATCTGGTGAGGGGCGGCACAAATCGCAGGGTCATTGGCTCTCTTACCGCTTTGCTGCTGGTGGCTAAAGTAGACATGGAGACATCGGAAACGTAGGACTTGGCTTTGCAGGTGAACCGTCTCTTGTACTCCTCCCGCACCTGGAGATGCAGAGACAGTCAGTGGTGCCGAGAGATCTCTTCTCTCTAGGCCTTATCTCCATTTCTAACGTGCCCAGCACCTCAGCATCTGGGCGTTATGCAAATGAACAAGAGCTGCATCTAATCCTGCCTGATAAAAGGGACCTGAGCCCGATGCAGTCATTGGGGCTCACTGGCTGTTACCCATGCAGAGACTTACAGCTATTTATGCTCCCCCTCCTCTATGCCTTGGTACAAGTTAGAGCAGCCTCAGGGCGTCCAGTAAAGCGTCCTTAGCCCCCCCTCCTCTCTGCTGGCAGGGGGCCTGCTGAGTCCATCAGGGGACGAAGGGCCCTAGGTGGTACCTGGCGATTGAGGAGACAGTGCACCAGGAAGATGAAGGCTCCCTGCAGGCTGTTGACGACGGTGAATAAATACGCCATGACTGTGGCGGCTGGGCCGATTTGGAGGAGACCGAAAATCCACGTGCAGCCCAGAATGAAGACTTGGGCAATGGCTTTAAAGGTCAGTAGCCTGGAGAAAGGCAGAGGGAGAGATCCCGTGATGACAGGCCTCTGGAGGGTGGCTGAGTCAGGGGGTGTGATGTTATTGATATAAACTGGGACCATATAGAACATGGTTTGCAACCAAGGTCCTGTAGTGGCACCAAATCTTATGTAAAGGGGGTCATATAAGGTGTCTAAGACCAGGTTATGGGTTGCTGGTTATGATTATGCTGTCTGTATGTCTGTATCATTTTGTAGTTGAAGTTATGAGTATTGGCTGTACACTGTCTGTATTTCAAATCTGTGCTGTATTTCTGGGAAACATCCCAGACAAGTTGGTGCTAGCTCTGCCTAGCCTGCTTGATGGCCCATTAAGGACCATCAGCTACATAATTGACCCATTGAGAGGAGGCAGATACGCCTTGTAACTCAGCAAAGTATGCAGGGTCTTGCCCATATGACTCCAGACTCCATTTTGCTGTAATTTTCCACAGTAAGAACAAAGAGGTTCTTACACCTGGAAAAGCCTATATAAGGCTAATGCCTCATCTCCATCTTGTCTTCAATCCTGCTTCTTACCTCTGGAGGGACTTTGCTACAAGCTGAAGCTCTACACAAGGGACTGATGACCCATCCTAGCTGGGGATGTTCTCCAGAGACTTGATTTGAACCTGCAGTTTACTCCATCACTGCTACAAGCCTGAACTAAGAACTTTGCCATCACTGTATGTAATTGATTCCATTTAAGCAATTCTAGCTCTCATCTCTACCTTTTTCCCTTTATGGATAAACCTTTAGATTTTAGATTCTAAAGGATTGGCAACAGCGTGATTTGTGGGTAAGATCTGATGTGTATATTGACCTGGGTCTGGGGCTTGATTCTTTGGGATCGAGAGAACTTTTTTCTTTTATTGGGGTGTTGGTTTATATAACCGTTCATCCCAAGGATGAGTGGCACTGGTGGGGATACTGGGAGACTGGAGTGTCTAAGGCAATTGCTTGTGTGACTTGTGGTTAGCCAGTGGGGTGAAACCAAAGTCCTTTTTGTCTGGCTGGTTTGGTTAGCCTTAGAGGTGGAAAAACAGCCTTGGGCTGTGACTGCCCTGTTTGAGCAATTGCTGCTGAATTGGCACTCTCAGTTGGGTCCCGCCAGAACCGCATCGTCACAGGGGGGTCCGGGCCGAAATGGTGAATGCTTCCTAAAGACCCAAGTCTCGCTAAGAGGGGCTGGGACGGATTCAGATCCTGTCTGGATCAGGCAAAAGGAGCCCTGTGACACACTCACCAGCACTGGCTGCAGGCACATAGAAACACAGAGAGAGCTTTGCTTCTACGTGACCTGGCTTTCGGGGTGACTATCCCAGCCAGGCCCCATTGCAGAGGGCAGGTGGGGACGGGGCGAGGAAGATGTCAGTGCGGGGTACACAGCAAGGAGTAGAGCAGGTTTGTAAATCCAAGGTGTCAGAGACGGGGGAAAGCCCCTTGGGAGCAGATCTCCAGCTGGTTCAAATCGGCAGATCCCATAGAGAGACACCAGCTTCCACCAGCTGAGGATCTGTCCATCCAGGCTTCGCAGCAACATCACCCTCTCTCCTGCATTCTAGCACCCTGGCCACTCCACGGCTGAGAGACACAAACAATGGGGCGTCCAGCACTGCCCTTGGGGGGCTGTCGGCCAGACTGAGGATCTCCAAGGGCTGTCCCAACACTCAGGGAGGCTCACAACTCCCACTTCAGCCCAGTTTTTAAAAGAGGGAAACTGAGGCACAGTGACTTGCCCAAAGTTACACTGCCAGTAGCAGAGCTGGGAATGGAACCCAGGAGTCCTGACTCCCAATTCTAACTGCTAGACCCCACTCCCCTCCCCGAGCTGGGGACAGAAACCAGGAGTCCTGACTCCCACCCTGCCCCCTCCCTCTTACCACCACTGAACTATACTTTTCAGCTCTGCTTTTAAACCAACATTACCTGGTCTCCTTAAGGGTGGACACTTCAGTGTTGAGGCTGGAAAGCTTTCTCTGCAGCATCCAGAGCGTTAAGGCAAAAAGGACGGAATTAATCTAGAATCAAAGTAGAGAGGTGGCAAAATTTGCAAATACAAAATTGCTCAAGATAATTAAGTCCCAGGCAGACTGCGAAGAGCTACAAAAGGATCTCTCAAACCCAGGTGACTGGGCAACAAAATGCCAGATCAGCAAAGAATCCTGTGGCACCTTATAGACTAACAGACGTTTTGCAGCATGAGCTTTCGTGGGTGAATACCCACTTCTTCGGATGCAAGTGGGTATTCACCCACGAAAGCTCATGCTGCAAAACGTCTGTTAGTCTATAAGGTGCCACAGGATTCTTTGCTGCTTTTACAAATCCAGACTAACACGGCTACCCCTCTGATACTTAAAATGCCAGATGAAATTCAATGTTGACAAATGCAAAGTTATACACATTGGAAAACAGAATCCTAATGATACATATAAAATGATGGGATCCAGATTGGCTGTTACCACTCAAGAAAGATCTTGGAGTCATTGTGGAGAGTTCTCTGAGAACATCCACTCAGTGTGCAGCGGCAGACAAAAAGCAAACGGAATGTTGGGAATCATTAAGGAAGGGATAGTTAATAAGAAAGAAAATATCATATTGCCTCTATATAAATCCATGGTACGGCCACACCGTGAACACTGCCTGCAGATGTGGTCGCCCCATCTCAAAAAAAATATATTGGAATTGGAAAAGGTTCAAAAAAGGGCAACAAAAATGATTAGGGGTCTGGAACGGCTGCCATATGAGGAGAGATGAATAAGACTGGGACTTTTCAGCTTGGAAAAGAGACGACTAAGGGAGGATATGATAGAGGTCTAGAAAATCATGACCGACATGGAGAAAGTAAATAAGCAAGTGTTATTCACTCCTTCTCATAACATAAGAACTAGGGGTCACCAAGTGAAATTAATAGGCAGCAGGTTTAAAACAAACAAAAGGAAGTATTTTTTTCCCACACAACGCACAGTCAACCTGTGGAACTCCTTGCCAGAGGATGTTGTGAAGGCCAAGACTATAACATGGTTCAAAAAAGAACTAGATAAGTTCATGGAGGATAGGTCCATCAATGGCAATGGGCAGGGATGGTGACCCTAGCATCTGTTTGCCAGAAGTTGGGAATGGGCAACAGGAATGGATCACTTAATAATCACCCTTTCTGTTCATTCCCTCTGGGGCCAGGTGGCCTGGGGCAAAGCAATTTCAGGGGCCCCTTCCATACAAAAAAGTTGCAATACTATACAATACTATATTCTTGTGTGGGCCTCTGGGCAAATTGCCCCCCCCTCACTCCACCCCCGGGCAGCCCTGGAAAAAATAAACATTTAAAAACCTTCCACATCTCGGCACAAACCCAGTTTTAAGAAAACTTCTTTTCAAGTCATCTTTACAAGGTATCACTAGTTCTCAGCATCAGCTAGAGCTAAAAGGCACTAAAGCTCATTAAAAGGGTTGGACAAATATTTTCCGTCAAAACTTTTTTTGGATCGAAAACTAGGGTTTTTTTTTAAAAAGCAGAAAAAAATCACGGACAATGTCAGCTTTCCTTCAAAATCTGTTGTGGTTTTTTTACTTGAAAAGCTGAAATTAGTCTGCCAAAACCTGAACACGGTTTGGGGTTTCAGAAGTGTGTGGCCAAATATTTGCTGCTTGCTGTGTTTGACTGTTTAAAGAAACAATTAAAAAATTCTGCTTAAAAAAAATTCAAAACTTTTGAACCACCTCAGCTTGTGACCAAATGCCTGAGCCCATCCAGGCAGAGATCCCTGTCTGGGGCACCTGGCACTGGCTACTGTCGGAAGAGAGGATACTGGGCTAGATGGACCTTTGATCTGACCCAGTGTGGCCGTTCTTATGTTTGTATGTTCTTATCTCACTAACCCTGATTTGCCTCAGGCTCCGGGGAAGGGATGTGACGGGCAGCTGGGGGTCTCGACATGAGCAGAAGCAGAAATTGTCGCCATCCAAAGCAAGGGTGTTGCTGTTCGGTATGTTTATCTGGCCAGATCCGCAGCTAGTGCAAATCAGTATTGCTCCGTTGAAATCAACAGAGAAATACTGATTTACGCCAGGTGAGGATCTGGCCCCATGATCTGAAGTCCCAATGTGATGCCAGAAACTGTCTTTCGCAGGATTGATCTGGTGGCTCTTATCACCCCATTCCCTGACTGGGCCAAACTCCTCCTTGGCATATACTCCTTCGAGGTCAGTAGCATTACACCAGGGGATGAACTGGGCCCACAGTGCTTAGCAATAGACAAGGGAAGCCAGGCAGAGCTCCAGACATCACCGTACTGAGGTAGGCGGCAGGCTCAAGCCGCAACAGATACGTACCCCGATGATGACACACACTGGCCCTAGGAAACTCCAGATGAACCCCTTCTCCATGCTGAGCCAGCAGCTACAAGAACAAAAGGTTAATGTGACGTTCACTGAACATCAGCAGCCTGGTGCAGCGATTACCATTGATATTAGTGCTACCCAACGGGGCTCCTACCGAGCTACAGAGTGAGGGACAGTCCCTGCCCCTACCAGCACCATCTAAATGATGTGGGGGAAGGGAAACTGAGGCAGCGAAGGGGGATGTGACTCATTTCGGGGAGTTCTCTGGCCTGTGTTATACAGGAGGCCGGAGCACATGATCACAGTGGTCTGGCCAGAGAATCTATTAATTTTATTCAAGGTCAAGGTCATGCACAGAGGTCAGGAGCAGAGCCAGAGAGAGAACCCAGGTGTCCTGCGCTCCAGTCGACTAGATGCTAGAAACATTAATTCATTCATTAAGGACGGCAGCTCAGCTATCGAGACAGACGCCCACTGGTCCAGAGCATCTTTCACTGGGGAGTGCTGGGACGGGCACGGGCACGGGCACACACACACACACACACACACACACAGTGCTGGCGTAAGACAAGACCTACTCTCTTCACTACCATTTTTGCACTCACACAGCAAATTTGTCCTTTAGATCTAACCACAGTACATCAAATTTCCTTAAGGCCAAGAACGCCTTAGATTTGGACTGTTTACTTCTAGGGACTTATAAGGCCCCATCACTGTAGCATCTAACAATCTTTAATCGATTTTGTCTCCCAATGCCCCAGTGCAGCAGGGCAGTGCCATTATCCCCATTTCACACATGGGGAAACTGAGGCATTGGCTTGCCCGGCACCAAGCCTGTGGTAGAGCTGGGACCTGCATCTCCCCTAACACATGTTAATGCCTCTCAGGGCCAGTTCCCCAGCTCAGGCGCTCACTTTTCCCGCCTGCCGTATCCCTCCGGCATAACCGCCGCCGAGACGGCCACCACCAGGGCGGGGAAGCCGTAGCCGAAGAGGCTCAGGTGCCGCATCTTGGGGCTGTGGGTGCTGAAGTAGTTGACGACCCCGAGGTTGCGGACGGTGAGGAAGAGCACCACGGCCTCCAGGAACATCCAGGCGAAGCAGGCCAGGAAGAGGTAGTGCAGGAGGCCAGCAATGACGGCGCAGGCCAGCTGGGGAGGGAAGAACGCCCGCGTGAGCGCAGAGATCCCGGGCTCTGCTGCTACGTGGTTCCCCGGGCTGGCACTTAGGGCGACCCCTAGTGGCGACGCTATGCAGAACAGGGCAGGAACTGGTGAACCAGAGAGAGCCACAGGGTCTGTGTCCAGCAGCCCAGCTAAACAACGTTTGAGCATTGCCTCCACCCGACCACCAGGGGCACTGTAGCCACCACTATCTTCTGCCACACAAATCCCAGCTCAGGGGGGCATTTCAAAGAGACCTTCAGCCTGCACTAACAAGCACTTGCTGTGACGAAGTGGGAATGTTCTTGATGTGTTGTTCGAATGCTGAGTGGGGAGTATTGACCTGGGAAGGTTGCAGGGGAGTTTTGCTGGGACGGCCTGCACTGGGGAAGGGAGGATACCTGAGCATGTAACCTGAGAACCCAGGAGGGTGGTTGGAGGCCAGGTAACACTTCTGCCAGGGACACTGGACAAAGGACACAAAGGCTGGGGGAGGAGTCAGAGGGAGGCTGAAGGGAGTTTCCGTCTGGAGCTGGCTGAGAAATGAAGAGGGGCTTCCCAATGGGGCTGTGGCCTCCCTGGGGGCCCCCAGATGGACCTAACTAAAGGGGGTCCTGTTGTCTGTACCGGCAAGTCCTGTTTTGGACTGTGTTCCTGTCGTCTAAATACACCTTCTGTTTTAGAGTCTGGCTGAGCGTCACGGTGAATTGCAGGAAGTGGGGGGTGCAAGGCCCTGACACCCCCACACTCTGTGACACTTATTGAGGTCCCTTCTAGTCCTATGATTCTTTCATTTAACAGCCTCTAATGAGCATCCTTGGGCTTGGTTCCCCTGCATCAAACCCACCCCTGGGAATTACCATTGCAAGAAGGGGCTTTGCCCTAGGATCTCTTCTCTGCCCTGATGGCCACTGCTAGCTGCATACCCAATAAACGCTCACTCTTCAAAGTAGGTCAGTATCATTACCCCCATTTTACAGATAGGGAAACTGAGGCACAGGAAGGTGCTTTGCCCAGCATCACCAACAGGCTCAGGGCAGAGCCAGGACTACAACCCAGGTCACCAGTGTCCCCAGGCAGTGCGCTATCTACCAGGCTGCTCTGCCTGCCCCGTTAGGCACCACGCGAGGGGTGGGGAGTGCTTTACCTGGTGGCTGGGGCTGTCCACCGCTGTGAGGAAGAGCAGGTCGGCCAGGAAGAGGCAGAGGCAGAGCTGCAGGTGGATGGAGGTGTTCACGTTGCGGATGGAGCGGCACAGGAGGAAGGTGAGGATGGCGAGGAAGAGGCACAGCAGGGACAGGGCCAGCCCGACGTGGGAGATGAGGAACAGTGGGAAGCCTGCCTATCGGGGAGGCGGGGCAGACGGCTCGTTAGGAGGCCACGCGTCGTCCCACATGGGGCAGTTAATGCAAGTGGGGCTTTGCTAAGAACTCCCCCCGACTCCTGCCCGTGACAGATAATCGCAGCTGTTCCAGGGGAACACGGGCATATACCTGTACAGGGGCCTTTATTTCAGCCATAGGGCTCTGGGAGCCAGCAGGGGACCATGGAACAGGGAACCGCCTGTGATCGGCCCATGATGCCCATCTCCAGTGCTCACCCCAGCCCCTTTGCGCTTTCCCCAGTGCTGCCCCCCATGCCGGGGAGGGGCTCCCCGTAAACATCCCCAGAGCTACCTCCTTGTCCTCCTTCAATCTCCCCTTTCCCGAGAGGATACCCGACTGCCCCCAGCAAAGCCCGCAGCCTCGGTCTGCGAGTACGGGCCCGTTACCGTTATCTCCCCCGATGCCATGAGGACGGCCAGGTTGGAGACGTGATTGCAGCTGCACGTGGTGTGAGTGGCGTTGCTGCGCACGACCCCGCACCCAGCCCGAGACCAGCTGCCACGCCGGTCCGTGGCCTCCCACGAGACGCAGATGAGCTTGTCGGGGCTGCTGCTTGGCTGCAAAAAAGGAAAAAGCGAAGAATAACGCAAGTTGGAAAAAACGTACCAGGGGAGCAGGTCAGAGACTGCAGGAGAGCACTTGAGAGGCAGACTAACAGAGGCCGTGTGGACCAGTGGATGGGGTATTAGACTGTAACTCAGAAGACTTGAGTTTTAGTCCTGGCTCTGCCACTGGCCTGCTGTGTGACCTTGACAGAGTCACGCTCCTGCTCTGTGCCTCAGTTTCCCCTCCCACCCTTTGTCTAGACAGGCTAAGCACTTGGCGGCACGATGAGCCGCTCCTGCCAGAAGGGGGTGCTGATTTCAGCCTGTGCATTAGCACAAATACTGAACAGTAGGGCAGAGGGTTAACAGCCTCTCTATCGCTCCCCACAGAGAGTGGGCCAAAGAACACACATGGGGTGGTTCTGAAGGGCTCCCAGACTCTGCGTCTGCCTTAATGAAGCAGAAGAAAAATCTATCCCTGCTCCTAGTATTAACACCTCGCTCTTCAGTGCTTTCCATCCATCAGTCAAGGCGCTTTCCAAAAAAAGTCACTATCGTTACCCCCATTTGACATATGGGGAAACTGAGGCACAGAGTGAGGTGGGGGGGGATATCAAGGTCAGCCAGCAGGCCAGTAGCAGAACCAGGAGTAGAACCCAGGTCGCCCACTAGTGCGCTATCCACTAGGCCACACTGTCTCCCCGTGTTCCTCTTTCTCTCTTCCCCTGTCACTCAATCCCAGTAGTGGGAAATTCATGCATCTACTACTGATGCTCGGTTAATGGAGCTGGCCCTTTAGCAGCTGGAGGAGAAATTCAGACTTTCTGATCAAAAGGTCATGAGTTCAATCCCCCCTTCCCCCCAAGACAGCACCACACTTGGGGAGAACACAAGAATTCCTCCCCACCTGCGAGTTAATTCAATGCAGCATCCCCATCAGAGGAATCAACCCCAACCGCAGTTCATGGAGGCACGTGCAGCCGGCCTTACCATGATGGTCTGGAAGGTGTAGTTGACCGGATCCGGGAAATCGGTCTTGGTCTGGCTGGTCAGGAAGGCACTCACCACCCTGGAATTTATCCGAACTGGCCAGACAGAGGTGGCCCTTTGGCCATGGAAGAAGCTGCCATTCAGGAGGGACTCCATGCCCACGTAGGAGGCAAACGCCACTCCAGCCCGGGCTGCAAGTATCCCCAAGGAGAAACCAGGTGAGTTAGCGGCTTCTTTACCCCGCATTGCACCAGGGGACTCGCAAAGCACTGTACAACTCCCCCGCTTCAGGAGCTGGGTAATTTATTGCTTCAGACCCACCCACGGATAAAAACGGGGCACAGAAAAGTAACACGATGGCACAGCAAGCCAGCAGCAGAGCGGGAAGAGAGGTGTCCGGGCAGCCAGACTTCAACTTACAACTGCAGCTCAGCTAGCACTGACAACAAGACAGAGAGGCTGTCCATAAATTACGGAACGCAACAGTGGGCACGGGGCTCCTTTATGTTGTGTGTTTGTTTCAGTGTTACAGTGTTATCAGGGGTGGGCAGATCTTGACAGTTTTTGGAGAGCCCCTGAAGATGGTTTTCTCAAAACATCTGATATTAATAGAGCTAGTTGGAAAAGAGTGTTTTCCCCCCTGGTGAAAATCGTAAGGGTTTTTTTGGGGGGGGGGGGGTGGAAACCAAATTTTTTATTTTAAATTGCCACTGCAATGCCTCCTGGGAGTTGTGGTTCGCGTGCCTCGTGCTCCTGTTTCTCCTCTATGAGCCAGGTTCCCTGGTTGGTCTGCATCTCCCATGATGCACCATGGCAATCATCTAGCCACAGTGCATCATGGGAGACAAAGCCTGGCAGAAAGCCTGACTTATGGAGGGGAATGGGAGCATGAGGCATCAGGAACATGATTTCAGAATCCAGATACACCTCTACCTCAATATAACGCTGTCCTCGGGAGCCAAAAAATCTTACTGCATTATAGGTAAAACTGCATTATATCGAACATGCTTTGATCCACCAGAGTGCGCAGCCCCGCCCCCCGGAGCGCTGCTTTACTCTCTTATATCCAAATTTGTGTTATACTGGGTTGCGTTATATTGAGGTAGAGGTGTATTTTAGGTCTTCTGCCAAAAGCAGAAAATATTTCATGTTGGAGGGCATTTGGGGCAGCCAGTTTTTCAACACACACTAAGTTTTCTGCAGAAATCAGCCACTTCATGAAGAATTGCATTTTCTGAGGACCCAATTTTCCAGCCCTCATTCTTCATTGTTCTAGTTCCCTTTATTCTAGCAAGCTTGACTAGGACAGAAGGAATTTACATTTGTAGGTGTGAGAACCCAGGAATTCCCATTCCAGCACAGAGCCCTGTATCCCATACACATCAATGGTGCATCTAGTTCACTTTCCCATCTCTCTGTGTCAGCACAGACCAACGGCCCATATCAGATGGGATCTCCTGCCATTGCCAGTGATGCTTCAAGAGGTACAAAACCTCCAGTACTTTACCTGTGCAATACCTGCCGCTCGGCGGTGAGGGCTGGGGAAGCAAGCCTGACATGGAGGGACATGCAGCCGGCCTTACCAGCTGAGAAGCAAGCCTGAGAAATCCGTCTCACACCCTCTGGTGGTGGTGACGTACCTTGTGCCACTGATCCCTGGATCGTTCTGCAGCTAATCTTCATGGTCTCCCCTTTGACTTCCAGGCTGATGACTGAGTCCTTTCCAGGGCAGCCGTCCTCAATGACTTTGGTCTGGAGTTCTAAGGAGAGGGGGAAAGAACACGGTCTGATACAGCACAACGGCTCCTCGGGCAGGGGAATGGCAGAGAAAGAAAGAAACGGAGAGACACGTCCGGCTGAGAGGGGAAGAGGCTTTTGTGCCCACAGGAAAGAGATAGGGAGGAAGTTTCATCGGGCCCTTGCACCAAGCCTCTCCTGAGGGGTTTAAGAACAAGGGGGGACTGGAGAGCTGTAGATGGGGGCGGAAAACGTGGCTTTCCTTGAGAATGGGAACTGCAGCCGTCGGCACATACAGGCTGCAGTCCCGAGAGCCAGGATCTAGGGATATGGCCTTGTGGTTCAGGCAGGAGATCCAAGCTGAACTCCCAGCTCTGCCACCGACTCCCTGTGTGACCTTGGGCAAGTCACTGCAGCTCCCTGCCTCAGTTTCCCTCCTCTGTAAAATAGGGATAATGAGCCTCCCTTTGTCTATCTAAATTGGAAGTTCTTCGCGGCAGGGACTCTCTCTCCCTCCGTGTCTGTGCAGCGCCTGGCACAACAGTGTCTCGGTCTTGGCTGGGCTTTCTAGGTGCTACCATAATGGTCATAATAGGGAGGCCATAGAAAAATAGGTGATACCCTAATGTTCATAATAAGGAGACCGTAGAGAAATGAGCTAACTAGATATGGCACCTGCTGATTGGTCACCAGGCAGGCTCCATCCCTATTGGGCCAGGTCACGCTGCTTGTGATGTGCAGTTGCCACCTGTTCCAACCACTCCCCACCACCCCACCCCAAGACCCAGCTTCCTACCCAGTTGTTCCATCCGGATGGTCTGGCTCCCGTTCCCAGTGGGGTTCTTGAAGACGTCCAGCACGACATTCTCCACGTTCTCCAGGAAGACGGTGGCCATGGTGGAGACCTGCTCCGTGCTCAGGTTGGACCAGGAGGGCGTCTGATCCAGGATGGAGGCAAATCCCTCAGCGGCTTTCTACGATGGGGCGAGAGAGAGAGAGCTCTTATTGGCTGTGCTGTGTTACCCCAGCAACAGTCGGCCAGTCTCCTAAGAGCTGCTGATGGGCGTCCTCACAGCTGCCCTTCGTCCCACCTGCCCTGAGGATCCACATGTGCAACATGCCCCCTCTAGTGGCTGCTCCATAGAGGTCTGAGCCAGCTACAGCTCCGGGGGCTGCTCCAAGGCGAGCGAGAGGCTTTGAATGACTTCAGTGGGCTTCGGCTCAGGCCTGAAGTCCGCTGGCTCAAGCGCTAGCAGCTCGTGCCTCTAAAGCTGAGTGTCCCCGATCCAGCCCTGCTACAGGCCTGCGTGGCACCGATTAGATCTCTCTACAGCAAGATGCCGGTGAACCACGAGCATCAGCCCTGTTCTCTTCCAGGGAATTCTAAGACCCACCCACCCCCTAGTTACAGGGCTGGATGCAGGGCTCAGTGGGGTGGGGTTCTGTGGCCGGGGTGAAGCAGGAGCGTCTAGAGAGACTGAAAGCTGCGATAAAACATCCAGGCTTCTCTTACCTCCAGAGAGACGGTGGAGTTCTTCCTTTCGCTGGGGTCTCCCAAGACGCTGAAGGTGGAGGTCAATAACTTGCAGAAGGCATCCTGTGCAGGGCGGAAGGAGGGGGGCCAGAGCAGAAGAAAAAGCCCGTAGTACAACACAAATTCAATCGTACAGCAGGAAGCTTGGTCTTGTGGCCAAGGCATGGGGCTGGGACCCAGGGGTTCAAACTGCAGCATAGTCACGAAGCCATCTCATTTCTCACCGTTTCCGTTCCCCATCTGTACAGTGGGGCAACTAATCCCGTCTTGGCCACTTACACTGTAAGTCGTGGGGGCACGGAATGCCTCTTACTATGTGTCCATGGGGCACCCGGCACAATGGGGGCCCCGATCTTGGTGCGAGGGAGGGGGAAGGGGTCTGTGCAGCACCCTGCTTGAAGCCAGAGTGCTACTGCAAAGGATTGTGGGTGGCAGGAAGGGACAAGGGAGGTTTGGGGTGCCAGAGGTTCTACTGCTGGTACCGTGGGGAACAGGACTGGTGTTGCTGGGGGAGGGGGCAGGGGGGAGCTATGGCTTCCTACACTGGGATTCTCCACCCACTAAAGATTTGATGATTCTTGTCACTCTCCTGCAACCTGCACTTTGCTGCTGCTTCACTGGCAGGGATGACAAATTTTCACCCCATGAATTAAAATCCCCAGTGCCAGAAATGCCAGGTGTGAGTGGCTTTGCTGCGGCAGTCAAGGGCCGCACTGCAGACGAAATTGACCTGGGCTCAGATTCTCCAAAGCAACTCGATTTTGGCAGCACTCGTGCGAGGTTCCTTAAAGGTGCCCGGGAAGTGACGAGCGCCTGCTCCCTGCACACTCAGGCCCATTTGAAGGCATTTCAAGTCAGGAACCTCAAAAACAATCACTGAGTCACTTTAAAGAATTTCAGCTGGGGTTCCCGACACTGCCTTTGCCGTGAGTGTCCCTAGATTAACAGGGCGTGTGAACTATGCTGGGGTACGTACATCATTTTGGGATGAGCCGTGAGCCGCATCCACCCTTCGGTTCTCACAATTCTTCACCAGATCGTTTGAAGCGACCGCTAGGAGGAAATGAACAAAAAAAAATCAAATGTGCAGGAAATCGCTGGGCGTCCCCATCCAGGATACAAAGGGTTTAAAAATCCTGCTTGTAACACCAGTGACTTCCAGGTCTAGGGACTACAACCCAAGTAAGCTCCACTGTGCGCTGACCCCAGATCTGGGTCCGAGGGAGGCACCTATTTCCACTCAGGATTCACATACAGGAGCCTGGTCACCCTTTTCCAAGGGGAAGTGGAGCTGGGGTGGTGCCACCTCCCCAAAAAACCCTTGGAACCGAGAGCCCAGTGGGTAGCGTGCTCACCTGAGATACAAGACACGAAGGGTCAATTTCCTCCCTCTGCCTGATGTAGAACCCTGGGTCTCCCAATCACCCCGGAGAGAGCCCTAACCACTAGGCTGCAAGGCTGCTCTCTCTCAAGCTCTCCGGTTGGGTAACACGCTCATTGCAACCAGGGGACTGGACCCTGGGTCTCCCACTGGAGTATCTGGTCACAGCAGCTTGCCGGGCTGCTGCACACAGGGCTGTTTCCTGCACCCACTGTGGACTGGCTCCATCACAGAGAGAGAGACCAGAGATGTTCCAATTGGTGCTTTAATACACAGCCAGCTCCAGCTGGTAGAGGCTCAGGTTAAGTATGTTGTGCATGGTGCCACCTGGGGGCTGAACATTATAATACAGTTTAGCAGTCACCTGTGAACTGTACAGTCACTCTCTGGGCGAGGAATATCTATGTCCCCCGAGGGAGCCCCACCCTCACTGGGCAGAGAAGCTGTTTAAAAGCAGGGGGGGGCTCAGATTTTGTCCATCTCGTGAGCAAGGGCTACAGTGAGAGGTCGGGGAACGTTGCTTGGATGGTCACCTGTGCAGTGGGTTGTTCCGGGTACCCAAGGCCCTGGCGTGGATGGATGGTGCCCGGGTGAGCACTGGCAGGTGTAGCTCCCAGGTGTGTTCATGCAGGAGGCACTGGGCCCGCAGACTGCAGGGGTTTGGGCACATTCATCCACATCTGCCAGGAGAGGACTTGGAATTAGTCAGTGAGTTTATTACACGCATTACCTAGAGGCCCCACTGCGCTAGGCGCTGCACAGACACAGTGCGAACTTACAGTCCAACAAGGCCCACTGAGCAACACTGTGGAGCCAGCAGTAAAGACACAGCCAGCTTGCCACACTTCCCGGGGCTCTGGAGACAGTCACACTCCAGGGTGGGCAGGCGGAGCGGCTCAGACACTCGCTCTCATCTGCAGGACGACCTGAGAGCCAGGCTCAGCCTCCCACCCCCAGAGCTCCACCCACAGCCCCCACATGGGACGCTCACCTGTGCAGCTGAACCGGATGCCAGGCTGGCTGCGGGGGAGGTAGCCTGGGGGACATGTGCAGATGTAACTGCCCAGTGTGTTGGTGCAGATGGAACTGGGGCCGCAGGGCGATGGGTCCCAGGAGCATTCGTCAAGATCTAGGGGAGGGAATCCAGGTTGGACCCGCATGATGCTAGAACACCAGGGTTTTACTGCCAGGGACCACCCACATCCTGATTCAAAGCCCATTGGCCTCATTAAGAAACTTTCCACCGGCCTCAGTGGCCTTTTGGATACATCGCTCTGCTCTGTGCCAGAACCAGCACTCACCGTTGCACTGCGCTGCTGGGTCAGTGAAGCGCTGCTCCCCAGAACTGGATGCAAAGCCGGTATTGCAGGTGCAGTAGTGGCTTCCTGGGGTGTTGGTGCAGGCGGCGTGAGCAGGGCATGATGCCAGATCCAGACACTCATCAATATCTGTGGTGGGGGAAGGAGCAATGGGCCCAGCTAGCACAATGGAACCTTCCCTTGATGGGAGGAGGGGAGGGGAGAAGGCAGGTCCCAGCACCTGCCATCGGAGGGGCATCGTGCCAGGAATATGGCTCCCAGCAGGTTTGCAATATGCTGCCCAGTCCCAAGAGGCAGCGGGTGCTAGTGGCCTGAGAAGCGGGAGCCAGGATGCCTGGGTTCTCGTCTCAGCTTTGGGAGGAGAGTGAGGTTTGGTAGTTGGAGCAGGGAGGAGCTGATGCCACCTGCTGTGTAGCAGTCACCTGTGAACTGTACAGTCAGTCTCTGGGCCCAGGAATATCTATGTCCTCCTAGTGAATCCCACCTCTACTGGGCAGAGAAGCTGTTTAAAACCAGGGTGGGGGCTCAGATTTTGTCCTTTTCATGAGCAAGGGCTACGGTCAGAGGCCGGGAAAGGTTGCTTGGATGGTCACCTGTGCAGCGGGTTGTTCCGGGTACCCAAGGCCCTGGCGTGGATGGATGGTGCCCGGGTGAGCACTGGCAGGTGTAGCTCCCAGGTGTGTTCATGCAGGAGGCATTGGGCCCGCAGATTGCAGGGGTTTGGGCACATTCATCCACATCTGCCAGGAGATGACTTGGAATTAGACTGTGTGTTTATTACATGTATTAAGGTAGCACCTAGAGGCCCCACTGCGCTAGGCGCTGCACAGACACAGTGCGAACTTACAGTCCAACAAGACAAAGTGTGGGAGGGGGACAGAGGCCAGGAGAGGGGCAGACACTCAGTAAGTCAGGAGCAGCGCTGGGACTGGAACTCCCGTCTCCTCATTCCCAGGCAGTCGCCCGACCCACTGATCAGCACTGGGGAGCCAGCAGTGAAGACACAGCCAGCTCGCCCCACTTCCCGGGGCTCTGGAGACAGTCGCACCCCAGGGTGGGCAGGTGGAGTTGCTCAGACCCTCGCTCTCGTCTGCAGGATGACTGGAGAGCCGGCCTCAGCCACCCACCCCCAGAGCTCCACCCACAGCCCCCGCACGGGACGCTCACCTGTGCAGCTGAACGGGATGCCAGGCTGGTTGCCACGGAGGTAGCCTGGGGGACACTTACAGGTATAACTGCCCCGTGTGTTGGTGCAGATGGAGCTGGTGCCGCAGGGCGATGGGTCCCGGGAGCATTCGTCAATATCTAGGGGAGGGAATCCAGGTTGGACCCGCGTGATCCTAGAATACCAGGGTTTTACTGCCACGGACCACCCACACCCTGAGCCAAAGCCCATTGGCCTCAGTAAGAAACTTTCCACCAGCCTCAGTGGCCTTTTGGATCGATCGCTCTGCTCTTTGTCAGAGCTGGCTCAGACCAGTGACCCATCTAGCCCAGAATCCTGCTTTCAACAGTGGCTGGTACTAGATGCTCAGACGATCATTTCAGATGTTCTCATTATTTATATAAAGTCGAATCCTTCTTCAAAATCTGATAAATTTGCAACCTCTATTGGATACTGTGGCAGGCAGTTCTACAGGTTAATACTGCAGCATGTAAAAAAACCCAGTTTTCTTTTATCTGTTTTAGGGACTGGATTGTGAATGGCCCCAACGTCGGTGCACAGGAATAGGGAGTCCACTAGGAAGCTCCCCCCCAGGCCTTCATGAGGATCACGCTTTCCTCCATATTCCTCCTGGTGGATCATAGTGTCCCAAAAGTGGGTGGGGAAAGAGGCGGGGCCATAATATGCTCCTCCCCTCTGTACAAGGAATGGAATCAGGGCTTGAGGGGACTCTTTCTACACCCTGGGCTGCTCCTGGAGGAATTCAGCCACCCATCCCCATGATGGGGTAGCTGCGCCAGGGCTGCGTCCAGACTGCACTATGGCTTTTTCCATTTGATTGGCTGTCCCGTGGTTTGGGGAGGGACAGATTGACAGGCTGGGGAAGCCAAGTCACTAAATCTCCTTGGCCACATATATCCCTCTTAGTCACTGCATCACGCTTTCCAGTCAGCAAAATACTCGATACCGAACCTTCGCCGCAAGCGGAAGAGCCACTCCCAGTGACACTAGTGCAAGCTACATAGCAGTGGCCCCACTACACGGCTCCCTTTTTCCTAGCTGGGCTCAGGAGCTCACACTCACCATTGCACGTCACTGTCGCATCAGTGAAGTGCTGCTGCCCAGAGCTAGATGCAAACCCACGTTTGCAGGTGCAGCGGTAGCTCCCGGCGACGTTGTCACAGGTTGCATAAGCAGGACAGATAGATGAATCCGTACACCTGTCAGCTGGGAAATGAAGAAGAAACAATGTAATTCATTAACAAGCCTTTGCCCCTTTT
Organism: Mauremys mutica; assembly: GCF_020497125.1. Lineage (NCBI taxonomy): Eukaryota > Metazoa > Chordata > Testudines > Geoemydidae > Mauremys > Mauremys mutica. Next base: position 125,258 of record NC_059088.1, on the reverse strand, counting down.
GTCTTACATCTTCAGTGTGCTTGTAGCAGGGTGGTTACCCGCTCCTGCCCTGCGGGGCTTGAAGCAGCCCAGGAGTGGGCTGGGGCTGGGGCAGGGAGCAAAGCCCTGGCTGACTGGGGGAAGTGGCCAGGGCAGCCAGAAGCTCAGGTGTGGAGAAGGGCCTGGCTGCTAGGGAGCAGAGCAGGGTACCAGGAGTGAAGCAGGGCTGGGGGAAGGCTAGAGGAGCTGGGGAGCTCTGGCCTAGGAAAGCCCCAGGCTGCGGGCCTAGCTGAGGGCCTAAGACCAGTGCTGGGGCTGCTAGGCAGAGGCAGCAGGGAGTGGGGCTAGATGGTGACTGGCAGTAGCCTTACACTGAGGCGAGGTGGGGATAGTGGGTGGGGGTTCCCCTGGGTGGGGAGACCCAGAGTGTGGGGGTACTGCCAGAGGGGGCAGCAACCCCGAGAAAGGGGCACCGGGGTCCCGGGAGGGACACTGGGGCCAGCGGTAAGGCCTGAAGCGCCCCCTGGAGGCTGGAGGGACCCCGCTCCAGGGGCCCCGAAAAACTCTCATGGGGGCCCCTGTGGGGCTCGGGGCCTGGGGCAAATTGCCCCTCTTGCCCCCCCACCCGGGTGGCCCTGGGGAGGAAGCGCTACCCAGCCCCACTGTGCCGTCCCGCTGTGCTCTGGCACCACTCCCAGCCTCAGCCGCAGCTCTGCACCCGGCCACAGCCCCAGCTGCTGGCCCCCATCATGGCCTGGCTGCAGTCCCACCCCCAGACCCACCTCCAGCTGCAGTCCCAGCCTCGGCCCCTGCACCCCAGGAGCTGCAGCCTCGCTCCAGCTCCTGGAGGGGTGGACAGCGGTGCGAGGGGGCATGACCCTGAAGAGTTTGGGGACCACTGCTGTAGACTGGTCTTTTAACAAAGGCATTTTTGGCACCTGTATTTTCCTAGGTTTTTCAAAAACAAACTGAAAAAACCCATCACGTGGCACCATATGAAGAGCTACATGGGTCACCAGCTGAGTTGGAACCTCAACATCCATTGCACGGACCTCGGCCACTTGAGCTGAGGGAGGAATTGCGAGCCGCAGCAGCTTGTCAGTATCTATGCGAGGGAGGAGGCCTTTGCCGGCGAGTTCCCCAGATCCCTGCTGACAGCAGAGCAATGGGGAGACTCTGGAATCTCAGCCTCCATCCCAGGCTCTGGAGGGAGTGTGGTCTAGTGGGTGCAGACCCGTCTGCCCATTCCCCCAAGCTCAGCTCCTTCCGCCCCGTCCCCTCCAATCTGTCCCTGTCCCAGTGCTGTCTTTTCCCCACCTCTGTCTCCTTGTCCCCATCCCATTCTTCACTCCTCAGGTTCCTCATGCCAATCCTCGTGCCCAGCCAGTCCCAGTCTCCTCCCAATACCTGATCCCCCCTCCCTCCCAGTCCCCGTCTCCCTTCCCAACCAGTCCCAGTCTCCTCCCCATGCCTGATCCCCCTCTCCAGGGTGGATTTGATTTAAATCAGGATGAGGGTGGGGAGAACTCCTCCTACACCTTGGATTAAGATCACAAGAACGGCCATACTGGGTCCGACCAATGGTCCATCTAGCCCAGGACCCTACCTTCCAACAGTGGGCGGTGCCAGGCGCTTCAAAGGGAATGAAGAGAACAGGGCAGTGATCGAGGGAACCATCCCCTGTCCAGCCCCAGTTGGCAGCAATCCGGTTGCTCAGCATCTCCACCCACAGCTTTGTGCAGTTTGCACTGACTTCCATTGCTGCTTTCCAGTGTGACTGGCCATTCCTGGGGCTATTAACAGCCAGATTGTGGGAAGCCAAGTCGTTAAATCTCCTTTGCCACATATTGGCCTGGCCTGGCTCCTAGTCACCGCCTCACGCTTCCCAGTCCCTGTTACTCTTTTCTCTAGTACCTGATGTATTCTCTTCATCGCACGCTCCAGAGCTACTCCATGGCAGTCTCCCCAGTACAGAGCTCCAGGGCTCACACTCACCGTTGCAACGGACGGCTGGATCGGTGAACTTCGTGGCCCCCGAAGTGGATATGAACCCAGGTCGGCAGGTGCAGTTGTAGCCCTGGAGAGTATTGGTGCACGTTGCGTGATCAGGGCACAGCATTGGATCGTCGCACCTGTTCACTGGGAAATGAAGACGGAACCAGGGCTGGGCATTGAATCAAAACGCAGCCCTGTTTAGCCGCCAGCGGAGAAGGTGGCTTTGTGGCAAGCGGGGACACAGCGCAAGAGAGCAGAAGGGAATGAAAAAGAAGAAAGAGAAAAATACACAGAAATGTGGGGGAAAAGGAGGAGGAAATGGGATGGAAAGTTCTTTGCCTGTTCAAAGCTCCCCTCCAGCTGCAGGACACACCGGGGTTCAGAGCTGGAGATTTTTGTCCAGGTTTCAAGGCATCAACTTACGAGCGCTGGAGACAGGCTGAGTCCCCTTGAAGCAGACGAGCCAGCAAAAGCCTGGAAGAGGAGACACAACCAAAGATTCTGTTATTGCATTGGGTGTTAGTGCTGTTGCCCTGTGCTCTGACCCTATAGGAGGCTGGGTGGCCTAGCGGGTAGAGCAGTAGGTCTCAGAGGAGGGTGGTTTGTTGGTTCTCTTCTTAGCTCTGCTGGTTGACCCCATCCAAGTCGCTCCTCCTCTCTATTTCCCCTGGGTCCAGCTTCCCCATTTTGATTATAAACTCTTCAGAGCAGCCTTTGTCTTCACACCGCTGATCATGGCTGAGACCCCTAAGCGCTACCAGAACATAACCTATCAGAGTAACACGTTTTCAGCGGGCCAGATCCCAAGGTACTGAACTCAGGAACCAATCCCCGGGCGGTGTAAATCAGCGTGGCACTCCTGACTGCCGTGAGCAGCTGAGGATCTGGCCCGCAGCCCCAGCAGGAGTTTAGCCTGAGTCAGCACCAAGGAAGGATACACGAGATCAGCTCATTCTGTGGTGCCCTTCACGAGAGAGATGTTCTCAGGCCCTCGCTCCTCCCACTGCCCCAGTGTCCCTGCTGCTTGGCGATCTGACTACTTCTCTGTAAGCTAGAAAGCGGTGAGCACTAACCAACTCCAGGGACGGCTGAGCCCCCAGAGGTTCAGAAACGTGCCTTGGCTGGGACAGCCAGAAGCCCAGCGGCTCGGTCTAACCCCCTCTGGAGCAGGGAAGGCAGGTGGAAACCTCAGAAGATTCCTGCTGTCACTTGCCCTGGAGCTGCCCCCGCACAGAGGAATTCTTTTGAGGCTCCCTCCTCCACCCTCACCGGGAACTCAGAGAGGCGGCGCCGTTTGGTTTAAAATGGAAGGGACCAAACTTTCAAAAAAAACCATTGGGCTGATCCTCATTTCCCCCGGCTCCCGTCAGTCGCTTACGACGGAACAAAGGGCCGTGCGACACAATACGAGCAGAGGAGCTTGGCACTGGCAGCCCAGCCCGCTGCGGCCGGTTACACGAGGCCGTTTCCATTTTGGATCCGACAAGGGGGCTGGAAGTTTCAGGCTAGAAAACACAAGAGGGTTTCTAACCGGCAGCGGAGGGAGGTTCTGGATCAGCCTCCCGATGGGACTAGTGGGGGCAAACAGCCGAGCTAGGTGTAAGGTGGAGCTGGATACATTTATACACCGGGTTATATGGCAGGATTCTGTGTGGTAGCAGGGGACTGGACCACCACAAACCATCCCTTCCCCTGACCCAAGGGGTTCCCTTGACTTCCCATCACTCCCCCCAGACCTCCGGCTCCCTGCAGTTCTCCAGCCAGCCCCAGCTGAGCCACTCGCTGGGCTTTATAATCACCTGATCCCCAGCTGCTCAGTCTCAGGGGAGGCTGGGCCCAGCCGCCCCCCATTCTCCCCTCTCCCATCTTTATCTTTTATGAACAGTTTGAATCTAGGCCCGTTTGCTTGGAAAGCTCTGACCTCTCTCACACCTGGGTGTCAGGCACCCCCTTGCTTCCCCCACCCTTTGCTGCTCGTGGAGACAAAATGCAGAGCGGAAACCGGACGGGCCCCTGTTCGTGGGAGCTGGGCAATGACCAGAGATCTGACATCACAGCAAATCCTTTATACTGCGTGTTATTGTGTTACTGCGTGTTCTATTTGATGGCTGGGGGCAGGATTGGAAGGGGGCTGGGTGCAGGGCAAGGATTTGAGTGTGGGTTGCCGGGCGCTGGACTGGGCAGTGGAGAGGGTCGATTCCCACAACCCCACAGGCAGACACGGGTTAACCCGGGGGGACAATTGGCACCTGTGCGGGGGCAGAGGCTGGCCGGGCGGCGCCGCTCCCTGCTGGCCGTGATGTTCCTCAGACAGGCCAAGAGTCTTCAGCCAGGAGCTCCTGATCCACACCCCGGCCGCTCTCAGCTTCTGCAGTCACAGGCTCAGATCTGGGTGGGCCGAGGTGCTAACTGGGTGGGGCGGGGCCCACCTCTGGCTATGCCCCAGACTGGCCTGGCTGACCTGGGAGGCCCCTTCCAGTCCTGTGTCCTGAGGCAGCCTCACTGGCCCGACCTTCCATTCATTAACTGGCTGCTTCAAGCAGCATCGGAAGCCACCACGAGGCTCTGTGGGCTCTCGGGTACCCGTCTGCAGTCACGGCACTGAGACGAACGGGGGTCTCGCAGTTAAGGCCCAGGGGCCCAGTTCAACAAAGGCGCTTAGGCACAATTGTGCTCCACAGACGCCGGCTGGGCCACGCTCGGCCCCCGTGACTGATGACACTCCCAGCGGCCACGGGCTAAGCAGGTGCTTAGCTGCGATTGGCGATTTGCTTCTCCCCACTAACAAACACCCTACGCCTAGAAAGCCATGAGCACAAACAGTCCCGCTTGTGTCACTCTTATCCTGTGCCCCCACCCCACCCTTCCACTGGGTTCCCTTTACCCACCTTCTCTTACGCTAAGGCCCCGATCCTCCCGTGATCTTCACCCAAGCAGCCCCCCATGCCTGTTAAAGGCAGGGGGACGCTGGGATTAATCAGGGCTTAAAGAGACTAAGCATTTTAGGACAGGAAGTGTCTTTTGCTCTTTAGCTACTGTGGCAAGGCACCTTCCCAATCTCCCCAGCCTCTGCTGCTTTTAGCCCTGGTGAGACAGGCTTGGGTAATGTGGTCTCCCTTGGGACACAGGGGGAGTCTGCTCCCCGTATCTCCACCAGTCCTGTTTAGAGTATTTTTCTCCCTCGTGGGAAAGAGTAATGCATCTCCTCCTGGTGAGGCTCACTGTCTTGCTGCTCCTCACCTACTGGCAGCAAGGCTCCTTCTCTCTCTGCTCTCCCCAGTCCTTCCTCCCAGGGGAGGGTTTAAAAAGGTCTCAGGCAGCCCTAAGTTGGAATCAGCTGATCCTAATTAACCTCAGGTAGCTCCCCCTCAGCTGATTCTAATTGCTACCTTGGTAACCCCTTCTCAGCTGAACCTGATTGACCCGTAGTTGCCTCCCAGTTGATAGGGAGGAGGGCCTTTTAACCCTCTGGGACTGATTCCTACCCCTCCCTTGCAGCTGTCTGTCCTGAGTTTATCACACTACACATAGCACCTAGCGTATTGGGGCCATGACAATAACCTTAATAATGTATTGATTAACAACAACCAAGCATTCATAATCAACATGCAACAATTAATAACAAACCACTAATAATCAAATCCACACAGTACAAACACTAATGAATCCTTCATTAGTAGCCATTTGTGATTAATAATGAAAACACCCCAGGGATACCAAGCGTGGCAGCCACCGGTGTATTAATAGATTTGGAGGCAACGGTGAACATCTAGTCTGACTTCCTGTGTGATCCGTGCGATAGAACTTCCCTGAATTAATTCTTGTTTGAACAAGAGCAGATCTTTTAGAAAAACATCCAACCTTGATTTAAAGATTTCTAGTGCTGGAGAATCCACCACAGCCCTTGATAGGTTGTTCCGATGGTTAATTGCCCTCGTTGTTAAAATTTGTACCTTATTGCCAGGATGATTTTGTCTCGCTTCAACTTTCAGCCATTGGATCTTGTTAGACCTTTGTCCACTAGACTGAGAAGCCCATGCTCAAATATTTATTTTCCCTGTAGGTACCTATAGACTGGGATCAGGTCACCCTTGAACCTTCTCTTTGTTAAGCTAAATAGATCGAGCTCCGAGAGCTACAAGACAAGCTTTCCAATTCTTTAATCATGCTCATGGCTCTTCTCTGACCCCGCTCCAATTTTTTTGACGCCCTTCTTGAATTGTGGACCCCAAAACTGGACACAGGATTCCAGCCGGGGTCACACCAGGGACAAATACAGAGTAAAATAACCTCTCTCTCCAACTTGAGATTCCCCTGTTCATGCATCTCAGTATCACATTAGCCCTTTTAGTCACAGGGTCACAGTGAGACCTCATGTTCAGCTGATTATCCACCATGACCTCCAAGTCTTTGTCTGAGTCACTGCTTCTCAAGATGGAGCTGTAAGTATGGCCGACAGTCTTTGTTCATAGATGTACGTCCATATATTTGGTCACACTGACATGCATATTGTTTGATTGCACCCAGCTTACTGAGGGATCCAGATCTCTCTGTATCCATGACCTGTCCTCTTCCTTACTACCACTTCCCCAATCCGCATCTTCTGCAGACTTTCACAATAACGATTCTACGTGTTTTTCTGGGTCATTCATCAAATAAGCATTTAGATGAAAAGTCACAGATCTGGGCTGAACGCCCATCACTGAAAGACCCTACGACCCCTCAGAGATCCCAACACAATGACAATTATTGTTGCTCCTTTTCAATCCGAGCTGCTAGTCAAATTTCTGGGCCCAGGGCATCTTCCAACTGGGAGTAGAAACTGATGATGGACTCTGGTATTTCCTATGTTCCAATCTGGTTTGGTTACAAGTCCTGCTTCTTCAAATGCAGGAGGGACCAAAAACCAGGGGTAGCTTCTTTTCTTTACAAAAAACAACAACGAGGAGTCCTTGTGGCACCTTAGAGACTAACAAATATATTTGGGCATAAGCTTTCGTGGGCTAGAGCCCACTTCATCAGATGTTTTAGCCAACAAAAGCTTATGCTCAAATAAATGTGTTAGTCTAAGTTGCCACAAGGACTCCTCGTTGGTTTTGCTGATACAGACTAACACGGCTGCTACTCTGTAACCTTCTTTTCTTACAGTCCCAAGCCTCATTAGCCAGCACCAAACCCAAAAGCTGGTCTTCTCCCAGGGTCATTCAAACCATGCCTACAAGCTCCTGTTTGGCTTTCTTCCTCTGTCTCTGAGTCTCCCCCAGTTTCTTGTCTGCCACTCCCCCCGCAGCTAGATTAATTCCATGCCTAACAGTCTCACACACACATGGTCAGAATAATAGCCAGGTGGAACCCTCTGCCCACACGATGCTAGTTTCTGGGCAGATTCCATCCTGCCTTGTTTTAGGGGGGCGGGGGCCCGACAGGGTCTCTTACAATTATCTTCACATATCAATTTCCATGAGGTTTTAACTCAACCGGTAACAAGGATTGATTGCACCCACGAGCCTCAATCATGGATTGGGCCCCTGCAGTGCTAGGTGCTGTACAAAAGCAGAACAAGAATACAGTCCCTGCCCCAAAGAGCTTAAGTTAAGTTAGTTTGTTTTTTGCCAAGCCCCCACTGGAAGAAAATAACACAATTCCTTGCAAACTTACCTATAAGGTGGGTGATAAGCTGCTTCCTCATTATGCCACTGCCTTCTCTTACCAGGCAAGAAAACTGCCCCTGCTTTATCTGGTTGCGATCTTTCTCAGAGGAAGTTTGCAGAATGACATGGTTTTTACTGGGGCTTCCTTTCAGAGGTGCTTTAGCTCAGCGCTCTTGCTCTTGTGACAGTTCTTCCTCTGCCCAAGATGATCTCTGGGCATCTACTAAGTTTATTATCAGAGTAGCCAAATAACACCCCTGCAATGGACAGGAAACAACAGGGGAAGTTGCAGTCTTATCTCTTCAGGAACTGAAAGTGGGACATGGGGTGGGGAGGTTGGTCTTATCGTAGACTCATAGAAGATTAGGGTTGGACAAGACCTCAGGAGGTCATCTAGTCCAACCCCCTGCTCAAAGCAGGACCAAACCCAACTAAATCATCCCAGCCAGGGCTTTGTCAAGCCTGACCCTAAAAACCTCTAAGGAAGGAGATTCCACCACCTCCCTAAGTAACCCATTCCAGTGCTTCACCACCCTCCTAGTGAAATTTTTTTTCCTAATATCCAACCTAAACCTCCCCCACTGCAACTTGAGACCGTTACTCCTTGTTCTGTCATCTGCCACCACTGAGAACAGCTGAGCTCCATCCTCTTTGGAACCCCCCTTCAGGTAGTTGCAGGCTGCTATCAAATCCCCCCTCACTGTCCTCTTCTGCAGACTAAACAAGCCCAGTCCCTTCTGTGACGTCGACCTCCATAGTGTTTAATGGAAATATGTTTATGAGCGTGAATATAATGTAACTGGAATATGCTTTATGCAAAAGGTCTCTTGTAAAGTATCATTGCAAAGCTTATAATCTACTGAGTGTGTCCATCCTGTTTGTATGTATGTATCATTCTTGTATCTAAAACTAGAAATAGAAAGTAGACCTCTGAGGTCCTATTGTAATTATGTGGGCCTTTAATGGTGGCTTGGAATCTTGATGGCTCCCACTGGTTGTAAATGGGTTTATTTACCTGCACGCCTTCCTGTGTACCTGACACGGGTTATGAAGAATGAGGTCTCACAGGACATGTGACCAGGTCACATGATACTGGAATCCATCTTAAACCATTGAGAAGGAGGGGTGGGGACCCAGAGAGACAAAAGATTCCCGCCTTCTGCCAAAGATATATAAGGGGGTGGAACAGAACACCCCTGTTTTCCACCTGTGTTGCAGCAGGCTAGTGAAGCTGGCTCAACAAGGCAGGGTTCTGGAGTCCCAAGCTGGCAGGGAAAACAGGCTCAGAGGTAACTTCAGCGCATCAGGTGATAGTCCCAAGGGGGGTCTCTGTGACCGAACCCATCACACCCTCAGCCTCTCCTCGTAAGTCAGGTGCTCCATGGGGCTCCCTGATCATTTTCGTTGCCCTCTGCTGGACTCTCTTCAATTTGTCCACATCCTTTCTGTAATGGGAGGGCCCAAAACTGGAAGCAATACTCCAGATGTGGCCTCACCAGTGCCGAATAGAGGGGAATAATCACTTCCCTCGATCTGCTGGCAATGCTCCTAGTAAGGCAGCCCAATATGCCGTTAGCCTTCTTGGCAACAAGGGTACACTGCTGACTCGTATCCAGCTTCTCGTCCACTATAATCACCAGGTCCTTTTCTGCAGGACTGCTGCTTAGCTAGTCGGTCCCCGGCCTGTAACAGTGCATGGGATTCTTCTGTCCTAAGTGCAGGACTCTGAACTTGTCCTTGTTGAACTCATCAGATTTCCTTTTGGGCCTAATCCACCTTGTATGGGCCTAGGAGAGTTCTGGGTCTCTTCCTAGCTCAAGATCTAACAGGTAGAAAGGAAGCTGGAATTTGGACATGTGGGTTCTCTTCCCAGGGCAGTGTTATCTAGTAGCTAGAGCATGTGAGTAGGAGTCAAGATTCCTGCCAGAGGACGTTCATGATTTCAAACTTTTTTTTCCATTCCACTTGTGAATGAAACCAAAAACTTTCAAAATTCTCAGTGAAAAAAAATTTCAGGAGGGAAAAAAAACATTTGGGGGGTCAATCAAAATGTTTCATTTCGACAAAGGTTTTTTTCATTTCAGTTGCTGCTTCAACAATGTTATCTTGTGTTACAACACGCACCCACCATAACACAAAATACAAATTTCAAAAATGGACGTCATTTTGAAAAGAAAACGTGAACCATTTGGCTCCGAAAATGTTAAAAATGAGACATTGTTGGAACTTTTTTCTCTGAGACAAAATTTTGGTGAATCCAAATGTTTCCCTTTCGAGGGAACTGCAGTCTCCAGTGGAAAAAGGGTCAGTTGGACTTTTTCCATTCAGTTCTTCTCTTGGGTTCTATCCTCAACTCAGGGAGGGAGGCTGGGAGTTAGGACTCATGGGCTCTCGTCCCAGTTCTAGGAGGAGAGTGTTACCTAGTGGTGAGAGCACAGGATTGGGACTCAGGGAAAGAACGCAGAAGTCATGCTCTGGGAATATACTCTATTTATCTCAGCATGTCTCTTGGGGGCATGGTTCTAACTTTGAGAGCATGGTCTAGAGGTCTGAGTACTAGACTGGGAATCCAGTGGTTTGCTTGCTAGTCCCAGCTCAGCCATTGACTTGCTGTGTGACGCGGTCAAGTCACTGCTGCTCCATGCCTCAGTTTCCCCAGCTGTGAAATGGGGCAATGATACTTAAGAAAAGTGTTTTGATATCTTTGGCTAAGACACACCAATGTAACTGCCACGTAGTGTTACTGGGGGTATTTTCTTGCCTGAGTAAAGAGCAGGTTTTGTGGATGTAGCCAGAGCTAAGGGAAACAGGATAATAATGTACAAGGGAGGGCATACTGCCATAAAGCTATATGCTCAGGGGGTGGATTACTGCTCTGGGAAGGGGAGGCTGAGGGGAGTTGGAGCCCAGAAGTCTGTTGTCATATTTCATCCAGGATGTTTTTCATCATCAGGGCTTATTTCTGAGGCCGCTTTCTCAACAGCAGAGCCCATAGATGGGTAGACGCTGTACCCAGCTGCTTACGACGTGGCTAGTCTATGTCGGGATTTCCCCACATAGATGACGCCTGAGATGCGAGCGCTACGTGCCCGGGAGGGCTGGACAGAGTGCTGAGTAGGGAGAGCTCAAGGAAAGCTTTGTGGGGCTGCAAGAGGGCAGGAGACAGGACGATGGGGGCAGTCCATGGAGACATACATGCAGCTAGGTAGATGGCTGTTGCCACTGGCTCAGCCATCCGGCCTGCAGAGGCATTCAGATCTGGAAGCCGGGTCGGGCCCTCCATGCTTCCCTGGGACACACGGTTGTCCCAGTTTTCCTTTGCTGTTCTGCCAGGAGCCCTGAGATTCGCAGGAACATGGAGGGGGGAACCAATTCTGAGACCGCCCTGTCTGCAAAGCCGGGAGGGGACCGGGATGACATCACAGCTAGAGCATCAAGCCGGCCCCTGCCTCTGCAGAAACTGACAAAATGTCACTTTGGAAAAGTGCTGAGTCAGTCACGGGCAGAGCGTTTCCCCAGAGCCGCTCTCAGAGGAGGGGAACAGAAGGGGCTTGTCCAAGGGGCAGAATGGGTGGTGGCTCAACCACAGCCTCGAGCCTGAGGACACTTGGGTTCTATTCCTGGCACTGCTGCGTGACCTTCGGCGGGTCTGTGCCTCAGTTTCCCCATCTGTAAAATGGGGGCTGAGGCTGACTTCCTTTGAAATAACAAGTGCCATGTGCATGCTAGGAGTTATCAATGCTGGTTAATATTAATTCCTGCTGCAGCCGTGCCAGCATTCCCTCGGAGCTGCCCTGTGCCTGGCATGGAGATGCCAGCGGCAGAGACGGGCTGCCTGGGAGCAGGAAGCCCTTGGGGAGGCAAGGAGACGAGCGACCTTTCTGGCCTGGTGGGGCTTGTTTAAGCATTTTGTTTTTCAGGCCAAGGAGACATCTGCTCAGGATGTTACACCTGGGGAACAGGGCTCTGGGGTGGGAGCGGGGCTGCGGGGGGGCGGGGGGGCTGGCAGTGTACAGGAATAGGGCAGGATCCCTTTAAATAACATGAGCCCTCGCTTTGTGCTCCCCGTGTTCTGGTTTAGATGCCGCCAGAGCAGCCGGGGGTGCGTAGCCGGGCCTCACGCGCTGGTGAACGTGCACCAAGCTGGGCCCCAGCTGGATCGTGTTATTTTTATTGTGTAAAGCCCCAAAGGCACAATGGGGGGGAAGGGAGGGGGGATGGGAAAGGGCGCCTGGCCAACGCCCGCAGGGATAAATGGCAGCCCAGCCTCTCCGATTAACAGGCAGGGTGGTCCAGTGGTTACAGCATTGCACTCCACAGACCTGGGTTCTCTTTCAGGCTCGGCCACTGACGCTGGCTGAGTCCCCGCCCCGCACTGTATCTTGTCTTCCCCCTCTGATTCTGGGCTAGTCCGGTTAGCCTGGGAGCTCGTCGCGGTCAGGACCGTGTCTCAGTAGGTGTTTGTGCAGCACAATAATTAGCACTTAGAGCACATTGCAATGGAGACGAGTATCACTCACCCCATTTTACAGTTGGGGAAACTGAGGCTCAGGGATCTGGCAGCATAGAAATAGAAGCCGGGTTTCTTTGGTAGCAGTCCCGTGCCACCTGCTCGCCCACACGCGCACACACACCCCGAGACCACAGTGTTCTTCTTGAAACCAAGCGCTTCCGTTTTCCTTGGGTTTCCTGGAATATTGCACAAACTGAAGACCAGGGGAAATGCTGAGCCAGGGTTGAACTTACCAGCAGCTCAGCAAAATGCTGTACTGTATTCTGGCCCTGTTCCCAACACTCTCCCACCCCACGTTTCTCTCTTCCCAACCCCCACGGCTACTGGGCCTACGCCGCATTTCCCTGTGTTGTGTGTTTGTGGGGCCTAGCGGGCAACCCGCTGACCTGCCATGCCCACAACTTGGCTTCTGTGCTTGACTCTGCTGCTGGGTGATGTGGGACAAGCTGCTTCCCTGCCCTGTGCCTCAGTTTCCTGGGAGACCCACATTATCACCACCAGCACCACATCACTTGGCGGTACCAGCGCCATCTAGGGGTAGCTACTTTGGATGCTAACGCAGAACTGGGCCTGGCGTGGCTGGGAATTGATGCTACCGGGTGTCCATGTGCCCAGGATCTACCCTGGTAGCTCGTCCCTATGGACAATGCACTGCAGAGCCAGTGGAGCAGAGGGGAGGAAACCCTGCGTGGCCTGGGGATTAGGCAGCACAATGCAATGAAATGGATGAGTGACGTTTCCAGCTCGGGGGGTGGAACGGGGACTCGTGAGTTAGAGGAGAATGGGATTCAGGACTCCTGGGTTCTCTTCCCTCTTCTGGGAGGGGAGTGGGGTCTAGCTGTTGCAAGGGTTCTCAAACTGAGGGTCACAAGGTCATGGGGGGGGTCGCAGGCTGCCACCCCCCATGCACGCCGGTGCTCTATGCAGGGCTGACAGCCCAAGCCTTTCAAAGCTGGGTGGCCAGAGAGCAGCGGCTGCTGGCCAGGCGCCCAGCTCTGAAGGCAGCACTGCCTCCAGCAACAGCCCAGAAGTAAAGGTGGCATGGTATGGGGGGGGTTGTCATTTTGGGGGGGGGTCATCACAGCCTGAAATATTTTCAGAGAGGGGCACACCCAAAAAAGGTTGAGAACCCTTACGTTAAAGCATGGTGGGAGAATGGGAGCCAGGACTCCTGGGTTCTCTTCCCAGCTCAGGGAGGGGAGTCAGGCCTAGTGGTTAGAGCGGGGGGGTGCCTCTGAAAGTCAAGACTCCCAGTTCTAATGCTGGCCCTGAGAAGAGACGTTTAATTTAGAGCGAAGGGCTGAAAGTCACGACTGCTGGATCTAACCCCAGTGCTGGGAGGAAGTGTGGTCTGGTGATTTAGAAGAGGGGCGTGGCTGTCAGGACTCCTGGGTTCTGTTCCTGGCTCATAAAGTGACTTGCCAGCAAGACGCTCCCCCTCATGCCTTAGCTCACCCTGCTGACCAATTCAGTAAAGGGTTAATGACAATCGCATGCGCCTGGTGCCATCTGGGTTCTGCCTATGCTGGAGGGAATATAAAGATGGCAGTGGGCAGGGTGGGGACAGCCTCCTACCCATTCACGTGGCAGCAGCCCTCTGGGCTCCAAACACCTGTGCCTGATTGGGCAGCTGGATCCTGGCATGGACTGGAGAGAAAAGGGCTCTTGGGTGCAGGTTGACGGCCGCTACATCTCCAGCCCGTCCACCCATTCAGTTTATTCAACACAAAACTTCCTTTACATGCGTGAGATAAGGGAAAGAAAAGAGGGATCCGAAAGTTCATAAATTAATAGTCCCGGGGCGCTACTCCCCGCCGCACTTCCGCCAACACAACATTTCTTCCTGCTACAGAGACCCCTTCCGGGCCTGGCTCCGCTTGAGCTCACGATGTGAGTGCCATGCAGGGTCAGGAATCCTGTGGGTCATGATCTCAGGGGGGTGGAAAATTACACAGGGCTCCAGACCTCAGCAATATTCCGAATAATCTTCCTCCACGTAATTCGCTGGGAACCAGCCAACCTAGGAGGGGAAAACCCAGTGAGACATGGAATTGTTATCACAAAACAGCCATTGGAACATGGCCCATGTGCTGTATACGCATTGCTGCCCTCTTCTGGATGGGATGGGTGCTGCTCACCTGTGTGTCATAAGCCCTGTACTGCTAAGAGCTAACAGGGATTCTCCTGTAACTCGGCTTGTTTTTGTGTGCTATCCCCAATGCTGTGGTGAGATCTGCTGGCTATGCCACGTGGCACAGGAGCCACTATCATGACGCATGAGTAGCTGGGATTGAACTTTGGATCTCTGGATCTAAAGGCACCAGTCTCTACTGCTTGACCTAAAAGCCCCAGCTCCATTAGCTGGCTCATCAACCGCTACAGTCCCAGCCACCACTAGGGGGAGACAAAGTGCCACTGAAGTTGGCCAGTTGGCCATAGCTTTCTTGGCATCCCATACTCACACTAGGTGTTCATTGTTACCTGATGCATCAGAATGTGTGAGCGCGTGGGTGCACACATGTGGCGCGATCGTGCATGTGCATGCATGTGGGGCGGATCGTACGTGTACACGTGCATGCGTAAGGAGATCGTTTATGGGTGTGTGCACATGTACATGCACAAGCGAGAGGAATGCAGGAATGTAGGCGTGCAGTGATTGTGTGTGCGCGAGCACATCTTTGGGTGCGGATTGCGTGTGTACATGTGTGGATTGTGAGTGGGGGTAAGACAGAATTGCTGCCCTCTGCTGAGTAGGAGATGATTACACCAGCTCACAAGTGTGTTTTGGTGTGGGGGCGGGGAGTGCTTGCACAGAACTCTGCCCCCTGCTGGATGGAATATGTCAGCACTGCTCACATGCATGGGTCTATATACACTAGAGAGTGGTGTGTGAATGTGTGTGTGATGGGATTACACTCTGTATGTGTAGAAGTGCAAAGAACGCTGCCCCCTGCTGGATGGGATATGTCAGAGCGGGTCGTGTGCATGTATGTGTGTGTAACACTGCCCCCTTGTGGACAGGCTATGTCAGGCCTGTTCTGCTGTATAAGGGGGTTGTAATCCCAACCCCCGCTCGGCGATGCACTCACCCGGCCGTAGATCTCCCCTTTCCACCAGCCCTGCTGCCCTTTCTTGCTCAGGATCTTTATGATGTCGCCCTCCTTGAGCGTCAGTTCCGTCCGGTCCCGCGCGCAGAAATCGTAGCGAGCCTTCGCCGACCCAAAGTACTTCAGTCCTCCTGCTGCAAGGGGACAGACCCACGCTAGAGACAGCTGTGCCAGGACCGGACACCCTCAAATAAAGATCCACCCCTTGGGTGGGATCCTGGGAAGCGAGCGGCCCCCGGAAGCGCTCGTCACCCACCACATGGCTGGAGGCAGGGATCGCATGGGGAAAGATTGGCTCTCTCCCCTCCTGGGGCTCCAAGGGCTTGGGCCGCAGAGGGTTAATTTCGAGAGACCACCAGGGTGGAGTCTATGCCCCAGCCATGACCCACAGGAAAGAGGGTACCACTGCTGGGGGCCGTGGCCGCATGACTCCTCCACGCTGTGACATCTCCCATCAGCACTAGAGGGGCAGCCCAGAATATCCCCCCTCTTCTTTGCAACGGAGCCTTTGCCAGGTCCGGCAGGGAGCACAGACCACCCTCACCAGCTGGGGGCTGCCCCAGCCCCTTTACTGGCATTTCGACAAGCGCCCACATGCCAGCAGCTGACCAGGGTGAGCGATTCGAGCTGAGCTTGGGAAATGACAGGTTTTGCCTCTCGACATTTTTTTCCTGGTTTTGTCAAAATGTTCCCATTTTTGTTGAAAACCCTGGAAATCAGACAAAAACTAGAAGGGGGGAGCAAAAATTTGGGTTGAAAAGCCACCGTCCCTCAAGAAAAATGTTTTAGGGGAAATTTCCATCCCACATGTGCCCGGTCATGAGGATCTATCCCAAGAATCCTGGGGGCTGAGATCCTGCAGCGCTCGGGGGGCGCTCGAGGTCTCCCCGCCCTGGCTCCAGCGCTGGCCCCCGAGCACCCTACCGGGAGGTCTGGAGATGGCCCTCTGCTCGGGCTCCTTGAACGGGAACTGCAGCGTGGTGTCGAGGGTTTTGAAGCAGTCTTTCAGGGAGTTCTGCTGGTAAAACTCCACCAGCTCCTAGGGAGGAAGCACGGAGAGGCCCTGAGCGGGCAGAGATCCCTTCTCTCCTGGAGCAGGAGCAGAGACAGTAACAGCTGGACCCCACTCCCCTGGCACCCCCAGCCAGAAATAGAACCCAGGAGTCCTGACTCCCAGCTGCCTCCTCTTCTAACCCACTAGCCCCCACTCCCCTCCCATGGCTGGGAACAGAACCCAGGAGTCCTGGCTCTCAGCCCCTCCTGCTCTATTCAATACACCATCCTGAGGGCTAAGCGGCTGGTGTTGCACTAAGCATTCCCCCAGTGGCCGGAGCCTTCCAGTGAAGATGGAGTTGAAGCATCGGATGCAAAATCCGCTCAATCCTTACTATGAGTCCTTTGAACGCCTTCTTCTCCGTGATGCGGTACAGGCCCTCCGACGTCAGGATCTTGATGTGTTTGATTTCTACGTTAAACCTGGGGGCACAGACACCAGCTCTCAGGGGGCCGCTGGTTTCCTAACGATCTCTACAGCTGTAATTTTCCAGTGTATTGCACCTTTAAATTTCTAGCTGTCTGCTCTCTGGGAGGGGCAGAGCTTTGTGCATGGAGGGTAAATGCAGATTGTTACAGAAGAGAGGCACACACTATACTCTCTCTCATAGGGTCTTTCAGAAAGCACTAAGATGGGGATCTGGCCCCACCGACTCCAATGGAGTGACACTGATTTATGCCAGCTGGAGCTCTGGCGCTAGGAATACAGGATTCTCCATAACGGCACAGCTCTGGCCTTGTATCACCTCAAATGGCAAGCACATCCAGATGGAAGATCATCATATGCACTGGAGCAGGAGGCACTTTTCCCTGCTCCCCGAGCTGGTGCTTTTGGAGGTGCTATTCTTAAATATCTAACCCTATCTTCTTAACTTACGAAGCAAATTACCTTCATAAAATCATGAGGTGGGGAGTCCCACAGGTTAACTACCTGTTGCATATTTACTTTTACCAGGTGGGCATTTAATTTTCCTAAGTGCCCTCTGGTGTTTGCATTCTAGGGAAGGGCCCAAAAGAGTTCTCCCTGAGAGGCAGGCTATTCACGCACACAAAGATTTTGCTCTGTAGAAGCTGTTATTAAGGTTAGGATTACTTGATGCTGATGGCAAACTCGGCCGCGTCCTTGACCCTCTGCCGCACCAGGAACGTGCCGTCTGAACGGTTTGTGAGGATTTGCTCCGCCTCTGCTCTCTCCATAGGTCCCGCGTACCTGCAAGTAGGGAAATCCACACAAGAGTTATTACTTGAATCTATGATTCAGCCACTAGATGTCGCTGTGGGCTGTATGCCACACCAGCGAGGGTGTGGTCTGGTAAACAATGGAGACAAAGCTGGAACTCAAGCTGGTTTAAGACAGTCTGTGATTTCACAGAGCATAGATTCACAAGGCTGGACTCCAGATTAAACAGCAATAAATTATGTAGATGCAGAAATGTTTCAGTTCTATCATTTTACTTACCAAAGATAAGCAGAAAAATCTGGGGGAGGATTCTGTGGAGGGAAAAGAAAAAAGTTTTATTTTCTTGCAGTAAATAAAACAGAGAAGAGTTAAGTCTGGCCCAGGAGATCTGATGTCAGTGCTCTGTTATTCTGGAGTTTCATTTTTCTCCCAGGGTCACATCACAAATAATTCATTTTTTAAAAAATATTTATATTATGGTACAAAGAATGGGGCCCCACTGTGCCAGGTGCTACACAGACCAGGGCTTCACTGTCCCAGGCACTGCACAGACCTTCCCCAAGATCAGGACCCCAGGGCCCCGGGTGCTGCCCAGACACAAAGTGAAAGACAGTTCCTGCCCCAGACAGCATGTACACAAAGAAAGAATTATTATACCCAATTTAAAAATGAGGAGCTGAGGTACAAGGAGATGAAGTGACTTGCACAAGGGCCCACACAGGCAATCTGTGGCAGAGCCAAGAATTTCACTCACATCTTCTGAGCCCCACTCCAGCACCTTACCCACAAAACCCACCCTTTCTTCTGCTGCTAAGCGCCCTGGATTGCAGACTGACATCTGCCCTTTGTCCCCAGAGCAGATAAAACCCACCGAAACTTGTCTAAGGAATTTAGAGACCCTACAAAAACATCCAGCGTTTAACAGCTAATTGAGCAAACGTGAAAGGAGTCGCTACTCACACACACATACGGTTTGACTTTTTGGCATGGGAACCAGCCGATCTCGTTCGTGGATGTGTTTCTGCCCTGCAAAGCGGAAGCCAATGCACGTCAGATCTATTGTAAAGAGCTATCAGGGAAGAGGCCGAGGCGGCTGCTCTTGGCCTGGTTTGCAGAGGGACTATCGTAGGCTGGATGTTTAAGCCGAGAGCAGAAATATTTCAATTCGGCTATCCCAACGTGGTGTTTCTTGGGAATTGTAGTCTGGTTTTCTCGTGACCCCATTTGCTTTGCATCAGACTCCCTAGCCAAACTACTTCTCCCAGGATGCACCATGATCAGGGCCTCCCATGATGCAACTGTCTCCCCTCATCATGAGGGCAGACTGTGGTGCATTATGGAAGATGTAGTCTGACCAGGAAGCCTGGCCTTTGGAAGAGAAATGGGAGCATGAGGCAACCAAACTACAACTCCCACAAGGCACCAGGGCTACATTCCCCAACCATAATATTTATTTTTTTTTGCCCCAAAGTTGAACATTTTGCACAGGAAAAATCCCCCTTTTTCCAACCAGTTCTAGCCTGAAGGCCTGAGCCAACCCCCAGTGAAGTCAACGGGAGTCTTCTCCATGGGCTCCAGTGGGTTTTGGATCAAACCCTGCCTAGCACTCAGCATCTCTGATCAGAGCCAGCACCGAGATCAGAGCCCCCATTGTGCCAGCCACTGCACAGACCCTGATTGAGATCAGAGCCCCATCATGCCAGGTGCTGCACAGACCCTGACTGAGATCAGGGCTCTGGGAATTAACTGGGAGAAGACAAGGCATGGGTGACCCTGCCAAAGGGGGCTACTTATTGCTGCTAAAGCCCGAGGTATAAACACAGAGACACTGAAGGCAGGTTGGACACCAGGGCTGCTGGACGGGGAAGACCCTGTGGTTCTCTCTGGTCTTCACTGCCTGGCATCACCACTAGGAGGAGTCGACCTCCCTCTTG
Source organism: Mauremys mutica (assembly GCF_020497125.1). NCBI lineage: Eukaryota > Metazoa > Chordata > Testudines > Geoemydidae > Mauremys > Mauremys mutica. Next base: position 105,846 of record NC_059088.1, on the reverse strand, counting down.
GCCTCATCAGGAGAGTTGAGTACCCGGCTCAACAACTAGCCACTTTCAGAAGCGGCCTGGATCAGTTCTGTTTCATCATTCGGTGCCTGATGCTGCCCGGCCTCCTGAACAACAAGAGGCTAAAGCACTAATTGATTTATGCTGCTCTCCTCTTTGACAGCTGATTTTAAAGACACCCTTCCCCACCATCATTTCTTACCATGAGCTCTGTAATGATCCCAGCTACGGTCATCAGCAGGGCTTGACTGCTGGAATGTCTGCACTGACAAACAGACCCCTCCCACTTGAGCTAAAGTGAGCTCCATTAGCCAGCTGCACTAACTTGCGGCATCTTGAAAACTGTATTGCAACTGTACGCTATCCCTTTAAATGCTCAGCGGGTAGGGGCGGTGTTCCTAGTCCTGCTTGTGGGCAGGGAGCTCTGTAGGAAGCTCTGAGATGTGGGCCTAGCAATAGTTAGATTGCAGCCAGCCAGCCTAGAGTAAGGTGGGGCAAGGCCGCCCAGAGTGCAGGGGGCAAGTGGGGCAATTTGCCCCGGGCCCCGCAGGGGCTCCGCGAGCCCTAGCTGAGAATCCCTTCCCTGGCTAGAGGGGCCTTTTTAATTTTTACTCACCTGGCGGCCGTCCAAGTCTTCAGCGGCACTTCAGCGGCGAGCCCTTCACTCACTCCAGGTCTTCGGCAGTACTTCGGCAGCGGGTCCTTCAGTGCTGCCGAAGACGCGGAGCGAGTGAAGGACCCGCCGCCGCCGAAGACTCGGAGCACCGCCCGGTGAGTACAAGCACCGCAGCGGGTGGCGCCTTTTTTTATGTCTCCTCCCCCGCTTTGCCCCAGGCCCCCTGAATCCTCTGGGCGGCCCTGAGGTGGGGTGAGTTATTTCTCAGGGAGAAGCCTGTTTTGTCTCTCTCTGTTTTGGAGTTCTTGTGTGTTATCATTCTGGATTCAAAGCAATAAAGTTGTGTTACACTGCAACCTTCCGGCAAGAGTATTCTGGGTTTATCTAGTTTCTTGGTTTGCATGCCATGAACGTAACAGTAGTCAGACTGTTACCCTCTGGATGGACCAGGCATCAAAATGGGATGTCCTCATGGGGCGGAGCCCTGTGGTTTTGGAACCAGAAGTCCCGGCTTCAAGTCCCCGCTGACTAAATTTATGTGCAATTCCTCTAGTCCAGCAGTTCCCAAACTAAGGGTCGCGACCCCAAGTGGGGTCACACCATCAGCGGATTGGGGTGCGAGTCCGAGTGAGTAGCCAAACCAAATCTAAACATGTCTGGAACCTGCTCCACAAAATGGCGTCCTCTGTGCAGCATGACCTTGTGCATACGAAGTCGTGCCACACGGAAGATGCTGTATTTGGTTCACCCTCCAGCAGCGGGTCTAGTGATGTAGTTATGGGGTGGTAGGAATCAGTGGGATTGAACGTTCAGGAACCGCTGTTCTAGTCAGTGTGTCTCCATCAGGGCACACGGAGTGATGGGTGGATGGCTGCAGAGATACCTACCTCCCACCAGAGCTGCTCCACCTCGGCTTTGGTCAGCTCCACAATGTCCCCCATGCTGAGTCGCAGCGACGGGCCAAATGCCACGGGTGGCGGGGGCAGCCCGTAATACTCCTGGCAGACCTCCATTTTGGGCAGCCCTAAGGAAACAAGGGCATTGGCAAGGAACCGGTCACAGGGCAACCCGATGTATTTCCCTGCAGCCAACGCCTGCCACCCGGCAGCATCTGCGCCCAGTGCTCCTCCCACCCGCTATGTGGACACACGTGGACGGTCACATCTTCCTGGTGCGAGGGGGACAGAAAATCCTCCCTGTGTTCTACAGGGGGGATAGAGAGACAGCCCCAGGGCAGGCTCCATTTGCCCCTCCAGGACGGGGATTCTGCATGCAGGATGGTGTATGTTAAGGGCTTATTGTCTCCTGAACTCTCATCAACCCAGACCTCCCATGAGCCAGTGGGGCTTTCCTGCACGTGCCCTGAGTTTAAGCTGGAGCTCAGCATCCCAGCACAGATCAGGGGTCCCTCTAGTCCGGTGTCCAGCCTGTGGGAATGGTAGCTCAGTTACCACATGACTTCCTCTATGGGGCAGGCTCCCCAGCCGGACTGCATCACCCATGATGCACCACACTTCAGAGGGATGGGGTTAGAGCATTCCAGTCCCTCGTAGTACAGCAGAGCTAGCAGAACTTAAAGGGGGATCCTTTATTGTGGGGTTAGACCCAGAACAGACCCTCGGCTCTCTCCAGGCTGTAGTGCCTGGAGTCACCAATAGGGGTCTCCATCACACCTGGCCTAATCAGGACTGCTGATTACAAGAAAGGAAATTCCTTCCTGACTCCCCTGCCTGCCCTGAAGCATGAGAGTGGGTGCCTGCCACAGGACTTACCAAGGTCGTTCTTTTTTCTCTCCTGCGTGTGTCGGTTGGATTTATTCTGCAGAGGGAAGACAAGGAGCCTGGCTCAGATAAGGAGACTGTGTGGGATCTGTCTGCAGTTCAGCAGGCACAGACCCTGCTATACATCAGCGGGGGGTGTAGTATTATGAGCAGAACTGGAGTAAGAGGGTGGGGCTTGAGTGTGGTACTAGGGGAGGGCTCAGAAAGGCAAATATAACCCCCCATGTGGTAATTAATCCCCTTCTAATGGCAGTTGAGTCATAGACAGAGGCTGATAAGCCTGCTACTAGATCAGGTTTTAGACCCAGAGGTCCCAGGTTTGATCCCCCTTCCTGGTGACGGCCCTAGCAGCATAACATAAACTGGGACCAAGTTCCTTTGCATCCAAACTCTAGACCATCAGCATGTAAAGATCTCCCCTGTCCCATATTACTTATTGCTAATTAACCATGGGGCAGGGGTCTGTAATCTCCTGATGCTGCCATTTAGGCTGTGACTAAGGCTGATCCCCCAAATTTTCCATTTAGGGTTTTTTTCTGAGAAACACCGTTTTTCATGAAAAGTGTCAGCTTTCTGCAGAAAAATGTCCATTTTTCTTCAACCCCCCAACCCACGCCTGAAAATTTCAATATACTGCCCCAGTGCCTCATGGGAGTTGTAGCTCAGTGGCCTCGTGCCCCCATTTTCTTCTATGGGCCTGGCTCCCTGGCTGGATTACATCTCCCATGTGCTCTCTCCCATCAGCCACAAGGCCTGGCTTTTCACTCACTTATGCTGAAGCATCACTGGTGTAAAATAAGGCGCTAGTGAGCGAGAAATTAGGTGCAATGTCTGTCTGATAAACAGTATAAGGAGAGAGAGCCAGGCAGCGAATGAGCTGAGGTGAAGGGAACCTTGTTTAAAAGTCTCTGGTGCTTCAAGGGGCAGTATTGCCCAATGGCTAGAGCACTGGACTGGGAATCAAGAGACCTGCTGTCATAAACAGATAGTTAAGGGTTAAGGTCTGTTTTACCTGTAAAGGGTTAACATATAGTACCTGGTGACCACCTGACCAGAGGACCAATCAGAGATAAGATTTTTTCAAATCTCTGTGGAGGGAAGCCTTTGTCTGTGTGAGAACTCTTTTTGAATCTAAGAGGACAGTCATGTCTCCAAGTTCTCCTGGAGTAGTTTCTACTAATTAATAGTGAGTATTAATTAGAAAGGCGAATTAGTCTTATGATTTGATTTCTATATTTGCAATTGTGTGTTTGCTAAAGGAAATGCTTTATTCCTGTTTGCTGATATTGCTTTTACTGAGAAAAGGGGGAGAGGGGATTCTCTCCAGAGATTGATAAGGTTATACCCTATGAGTGTCCAGCTTGGGCTCATAGAGATTCTGTACTTTCTTTTTGTTCTCTTAATAAATTCTTTTCTATTAAGGACTTGTTGGTCTTTCCTTGGGTGGATTCTCAGGGAAAGGGGAGGGGGAGGTATCCCTCTGTAGTTAGATCCCGGTATCTCTCCTAGGAAAAGGGAGGGGGGAGGAAGCAGGGGGAATGGTTTGTTTCTCCTGGGTGTAAGAACTCCATGGATTTGGGGCTCTTGGAATCCCCTAGGATTTTGGGGAAGGACTGTGTCTCAATTCACATTTCCTAATTGAGTGGTGGCAGCGAGAAGGAACCCTACCCTAAGGGTTAGGGTGGTGGCAGAATACCTGCGGGTCCCCATCTTTGAACCCACAAGCTCAAAGTGGGGGTGAGATCCCATAGGACATGGTGGCAGAATACATGCGGGTCCCCATCTTTGAACCCACAAGCTCAAAGTGGGGGTGAGATCCCATGACACCTGCCTTCTATTTCCAACTCTGACTTGTGTGATCCTGGCCAAATCCCCTCCCCTCTCTATGCCTCAGTTTCCAAACATTCCTACTTTATTATTATTCTTATTTATTAGGTGTATTATGGTACGTGTAGGACCCCACCCTCCCAAGCCCAGGACTCCGTTGTGCTAGGCCCTGTACAGACACAGAACAAAAAGACAGACCCAGGCTCTTACTATGTGTTTTTGTCCCCAGGGAGCCCAGGACAATAAAAGCCTCCACCCCCCGGATGAGAATGTTTTCTCCCTAAGAGATTTAAGGTTGTTCAGGGTTTGTTTACCTTTTTCAGCGTAGACCCATAATCTGGATTAAACAGAAAAGAGGGAAAACGATTACTCCATAGTTCTGTAATCGAACCCTAAGAGTTCTCAGACTAAATTAAAGCAGAATTGTATTTCTGTTTGAGGGTGACCAGTATGCGCCAGGGAGGCTGGGTTAGAAAACTCACCTCCTGTCCCACATGGTGCCTGTCTGACACCCCACAGCCACTTGCAACTGCACCCTCCTCAGATGTATCCCAGAATCCTTTGTGCTGCCATGCCCCAGCTGCGTCCCAGAATCCCTTGCACCACTTTGTCCATGCTGCATCTCACAAGCCCTTGCAACACTTGGCCCAAATGCATCCCAGAATCCCTTGCACCTCATGGCTTAAATGCATCCCACAATCCCTTGCACCATTTTGTTCATCCCTTACACGACTTTGTCCAACAGCATGCCAGAATCCCTTGCACCTCATGGCCTTAGATGCATCTCAGAATTCCTTACACCACTTTGTCCCAACTGCATCCCACAATCCCATGCCCCAGCTGCGTCCCAGAATCCCTTGCACCACTTTGTCCATGCTGCATCCCACAATCCCTTGCAACACTTGAACCAGATGCATCCCAGAATGCATTGCACGTCATGGCCTAGATGCATCCCACAATCCCTTGCCCCCAACCCTTCAGATAAGGCCCCCTGGGAATCAGCTGATTAGTTTCCGGGTTGCTTTAAGGAGGGCTGGCTGCAGGCAGGCTCAGGTGGCAAGAACGGAATTGTACATCCTGCCAACGCTGCTGACTTGTGCTGGACGCAGACACGTACCTGAGCTCAACTTCCCGCAGGGGGATACCCGGCCCAGACACTCCTTGTGAGCCGGGGCTTTGCATCGGCTGCAGCGATAGCCCTGGTAGAACGTGCCCCTATTCACATGGCCAAAAGAGAGAACATCTGTGTGTTAGAGTCGCCATGGTAAATCGGGGCTTGAAGTCATCCCCCCCACCCTTCTGCCCTGCTCTCTTAACCCCTACTTCCCCATGCCCCATCCCCAGCTCAGCCCTGCCCCACAAATTAACCCCGAATACGGGATCGGCCAAACTCAGGAGACGCCTTAGCCGGGAGCAATAGTGCAGACCAGCAGCTGGTGTGGGGGATGCACATGTCCCAGGCGGGTTGCACTAGGATCCGGGCAGTTCCTACCTGAGCAGCATCTGGCAGGATTTGCAGGACGCATTCTCCTCGAAGGAGTGCATGTGGAAGTCGTGGCCATTGGACGTGGCGTTTTCGGGGTAGATATTGGAGCTACAGGGATCAGGGGAGAGAGACAGACCAAGTTATGCATATTATATTATCGTTATTATTATTATTTATTAGGTATATTACGGTAGCACCTAGGCGTCCCAGTCACTGGCCAGCTCCCCTTTGTGCTAAGCACTGAATATTATGGTAGTACCCAGGAGCACTTTGTCCCTTAGTTCTGATGGAGCCGGCGCGTTAAAAATAGCAGTGTAGCCGAGGTGGTGTGAGGAGCAGGAGGAGCTGGCCACCCTGAGGACGTGCCTATGGGCGTGGACGGGATCGTACTCAGGGCAGCTAGTGAAAGTCCTTCCTGCCATTCACACCCCCACGGCTACACTCCCATTTTTAGTGCATGGCTTGAACAGACCTAGAACAGGTACGTCTGCCCGGGCTGGACATTAGAGCTGCAGCTCAGAATGTAGATTTACCCTATGTGTCTGTGCAGCGCCTGGCACAGCACGGCCCTGATCTCAGCTGGGACAGAGACCGTCTCTCGCTGTGTGTCTGTGCAGCGCCCGGCACAGCGAGGCCCTGATCTCAGCTGGGACAGAGACCGTCTCTCGCTGTGTGTCTGTGCAGCGCCTGCACAATGGGACCCTGATCCTCATCAGAACCTGGGGCCACTGCCACTTTACCACTAATAATCTAGCAAGCAATAACCCACCGAGGAGAGCGGGGGCAGGACGCGGCAGAGAAGTTTCAGAGAAGGGCTGGGACAGATTTTTGACGCCGAATCTGCAGAGAATCATGGGCAGGGATGGGAGTGAGGGTTGGGGGAGGGGGGAACGTACATGGACATTTCAAACTGCTCCATCCACTTCTTCTTCAGCTCTCGTGTCTTGAAGAAGAGTTCGTAGCCCTGGGTCCCGTAACTACAGATCAGGTGGAACATGTAAGTCCACTGGAAAAGACAAGCACACAGATATTTAACAGTCCCCCTGGAACTCATGGGGCAGAGGTCCCACCTTCCCAGTAACTGCATATCAGACAAGGGGACTCAAAGAGAAACGTGAAACCACACCCCACCCCACCCCAGCAGCAGCACACAGGGGCAGTGTGGACTCGAAATGAGAGCAAGGGAGTGGGGAGTCAGGATGCCTGGGGTCTATTCCCAGCCTTGGGAGGGGAACGAAGTCTAGTAATTACAGCTAGGGAAGCAGGAGTCGGACTACCAGGGTTCTACTCCCAGCTTTTGGAAGGAGCGTCGACCAGTAGTTAAAGCAGGGTGTGCGTGGAAGCCAGGACTCCTGGGTTCTATTCCTGGCTGTTGGGAAGAGTGTGTCCCGTAGTCAAAGCAGGGGGACTGGCAGCCAGGACTCCTGGGTTCTATTCCTGGCTGTTGGGAGGAATGTGCCCAAGGTTAGAGCAGAGGGACTAGGAGTGGGAGTTATTTTGCTGACTCTCCCTAGCAGCCAGAACTGGCAGGTCTCATTAGCTCCAACCCAGGAGCAGAAAAGGGCTGAGCCGGGGGGAAGAGGAGCTAGTGCAGGGGCAGATACTGGGCTCAGCCAAGCTAAGGAGACGCCTTAGGCCAATGTTTGGGTGGAAATGGTGCAGACTCTGTATGTGTGTGGTCACTGCCCCCGACTGGGGGGAAATACCTGTTCTGTGTACGTGTGGGTCTGGCTGTGTGTCGATGTGCAGAAGGGAGTGCACACATGTTGTGTTAGCAGGGTGGGAGAGGCTCCGGCTCTCACACACCCCCGCCCCCACAGCGTTACCTTCTTATTGTCCTTTTCTCCCAAGGAGTCGTCCCGGATCTGGTAAGTGTGGAGGTCGATGAAATCCCTCATCTCGTAGGAGTCCCCTTTCCGCTTGCAAATGAGCAGGGCTTGGTCCAGGAGGAAGGCGTACCTGCAAGGAACAGGCCCCGACACGGAGAGGGATGAAGACGGAACCCGCGACAGATGAGCCACAGACGGGCCGTGGGCAGAGGGCGGGAGGAACGCACATCCAGCTTATATGAGCCCCAAGACTTTAGCCCTGCTCTGGATGCAGTGGGAGGCCGTACACTTAATCCAGGTCTACATGCATCAACGAAGTTGACCCAGCTACGTCACTCAGGGGTGTGAAACATCCACACCCCTGAGCGAGGAAGTTAAGCTGATCTAAACCCCAGTGCAGACGGTGCTAGGCTGACGGGACAATTCTTCCATCAACCTAGCTACTGCCTCTCAGGGAAGTGGATTAGCTACAGGATAGGAGAACCCCTCCGGTGAGAGTCTGCACTGAAACACTGATCTCTAAGGGCCAGGCCCCGGGACACGTTCTCCATCCTTTGCTATTCTCTGGACCTCAGGATGACACTACTAAGGACCGTATCTGCTCTAGATTCCCCCAGCCACCCCAGAGCTTGTTCTTGAAATAGGCAGAAGGGAGGCGGTTCAAGACCGCAAATTATTTTTATTTTGTTTTATTTGCAGGAAATTTCCTCCCCCCCCCAAAAAAATCAATTTGGGGTTTATCAAAATTTCCCTGCCTCCCCGCCCAAAAAAAAATGTGGACCAAAAACCCAACCAACCCAAACCTGGTTTTTTCAGTTTAAATTATCGATACAAATTATTTCTGAAAAATATTCATTTGGATAGGAATCATTATGTCCAGCCAGGGCATTTCCCCACCACCGCGTTCGTTTTCAGTGAAAAGCTTTTTTTGTTGTTGTTGTTGAAATGGAAAAGAATCCAACCAACCCCGCCAATAACACACGACAGGACACATTATACCTTGAAAACGCTGGTGCTAACACCCCAGTTCAGGACACCACTTAAACACGTGCCTAAGTGCCCTTCCTGAATAGGGGTGGGGTCCTGAACGGAGGCCGGAAGCATGTGCTGACCGCTAAGCAGTCGCTGTGACTTAAAGCTCAGCATGTGCTTAAATGGGTTTTGAATGGGGGCCCAGAGCTCTAGCATCTTGCGCGCTGGAGCCCCGGGTTGGTTCTGTCGGTGGCAGAGACAGCTGCCATGGGCCCCGGCCCGGGAACCGCTGTCCCAGACACTTGTTATGTGATCAGATGCATCATGGTCCCTTCTGGTGAAAGTCAGCAGCCTAAGAGCAATGGGATTAGCCCTGGCGTTGGCCCCATGGCCCAAGGAGGTAAAAGAGTTTGTAAACTACTTGTACGACCTTAAATCAGGATGGCAAAACTTCCATCGCCTAGGGCAGGTGTCCCCGACGCGGTGCCGCCGGGGCGTCTAAGTGCGCCCGCGTACTGGCCGGCGGACGAGCATCCGCCGAAATGCTGCCAACAAGCTGCGTCATCCAGAGGCGTCGCCGCCGAAATGCTGCCGATTTTCTATTGACATTGCCGCTTGTCGGCGGAATTTCGGCGGATGCTCGTCCGCCGCCACAGTCGTCCGTGGCTCGTCGTCTGGTGACTGCCAGATGAAAAAGGTTGGAGACCACTGACCTAGGGGGGTTATTGATCATATCTGTATTGCATGGGGAAGCCCTCCAGTGTCGATTCAGCCCCCATTCCCAGCTAAGTGACGTGCCCAAGATCACCCAGCAGGCCAGTGATAGTAGAACCCAGGTCTCCTGAGTCCCAGTCCAGTGCTGCCACTCAAAGCCACGCAGCTCAGCTCTCTGCCTGCGCTCACCTGTCCATCTTGGAGCGTTTCTCAGAGCTGATGACCTTTAGCTCCCCGTCAATCTTCGGCCTCCCGTACTGAGCCAGGGACTGTGACTAAGAGGAGAAGGGGGACAGAAAACCAAACCCTCTTACAGGAATTCAGTCTGAGATGTATGGAAGCAGCAAGCTGAAGAGATGCCATACACCTCCCTAGCGGCTGGCCCGAAGACGGTAAGAGTCTATGACTGCTACTGGATGATGGAGTGACTCTTATTGCTAAAGAGGGAAAACCTCTGTGCTGGGACCTGGGTTCACTCCATGGGAGGCCATATTAGATATTAGGCTGCACAAGTTTCCTGGAGCTGAACAAAGGGTGGTAGCAATAATGCTGGCACCGTCTGCTCTAGAAATACCACAGCGACCAGTAGGAGCGGGGAAAGGGAACTGGTCTAGACAGAGGCAGCTCTAACAACGGCCAGGAAGCTGTTGAGTGTGTATAAAACCAGGGCCGGCTCCAGCGTTTTTGCCGCCCCAACCAGCGGGGGGAAAAAAAAATTAGCCACGATCGGCGGCAGCTCTACTGCCGCCGCTTCGTTCTTCGGCGGCAATTCGGCGGCACGTCCTTCCCTCTGAGAGGGACTGAGGGACCCGCCGCTGAATTGCCGCCAAAGAGCCGGACGTGACGCCCCTCTCCGTTGGCCACCCCAAGCACCTGTTTGCTGCGCTGGTGCCTGGAGCCAGTCCTGTATAACACACACTCAGGTTTGTGTTGTATATACACCTCTACCCCGATATAACGCTGTCCTCGGGAGCCAAAAAATTTTTACTGCGTTATAGGTGAAACCGCGTTATACCGAACTTGCTTTGATCCGCCAGAGCACGCAGCTCCCCACCCCCCACCCCCCGGAGCACTGCTTTACCACGTTATATCTGAATTCGTGTTATATCGGGGTAGAGATGTACATATTCCAGGGAAAAGGAAAAAAGTGATACAGTCGGCTGGGAAAAAATAATTTCAAAAAATAATTTCACTCGTTTGATATAATTAGTTCATTAAAGAGAACGCACAAATGAAAAGAAATGAACAAAAAAATGAAAGGAAAAGAGTAAAACAGAAAAAGAATGAAAGAACAAATAAAAAGAATGAAAGAGGAAAAACGAACGAATGAATGAAAGAACCAACCAACAACGGGTGAATGAATGAAAAAAAAAGAACAAATAAATAGAAGAAAATGAATTGAAGAACAAAAAAAGAAAAAGAGGAGGAATGATTGAAGGAACAAACAAATAAAGGAGTGAACAAAAGGATGAGAGAGGAGAAATGAACGAACAAGTAAAGGAATGAATAAATATAGGCGTGAACAAACGCAAGATTGAAAGAGGAAGAATGAACGAATAAAGGCAAGGCTTTGGAGCTGTGCTCCGGCTCCGCTCCAGCTCCAGGCAAAACCTGCAGCTCCACCGCTCGGGAGCTGCTCTGCGCTCTAGCTCTGGGCTCCGCTCCAAAGCCCTGAATAAAGGAATGAATGAAAGAGGAAGAATGAACAAATAAAGGAACAAATGGATAAAGGAGCGAACGTGAACCATGGTGGAGGAAGAATGAATGAATTAATGAATGCAGGAAGAAATAAATGGAGGAATAATCAAATGAAAGAGGAAAAATGAACGAAGGAATGAAGGAAGGAATAAACAGACAAGGACAAAGGGAAAAAGAAAGGAAGAGACCGACGGAAGCAGCAAAGGCAGTAGCTGTGGCCCAGGGACTCACCAGTTTCTCTATGGAGAGCTGGAAGTTGGTGATCTGTTTCAGGGTCTCATTGTCTCTCTTGATCTCGTTCACGCACTGTGCCAGGTCCTAAGGGATGGAGGGTGGGGGGACACAATGAGCCCTTGGTCAGAACCAGCTGTGCCTGGGGGTGTGATCCATGGCTGGGTTTTCCCTTCAGGGGCATTCTCTGCTGGGGGCACGGCCATCTGATGTCTGCCCATTAAAAAGGGGGCTTTCCTTGGGGCAGAGTGACCTCCCTTGCTGGCAAAGGGGGCGGCAGACCCCCTCCATTACTGCTCTGCCCCACCGCCACCCAATGGGGTGTACTGAATAGCCCCAGTGCAGCATCCCAGTAGCACCCCTCCCGACTGCCCTCTCCAGCCCCTGCTTCCCCACCCTACAAGCCCCCCAACTCCGCAGCCCCCAGCCCACAAACTCCCCACCACTCCCCTCAGCACCAGCCTCCCCACCCGACAAGACCCCAACCTTTCAGCACCAGCACTAGCTCCTCCACTCCCCAGCTCACCGCGCCAAAAGCAACATATATTTGTTACATTATATTTATTCTAGTGTATTTATTTAGGCTTAGCAGATTTTTTCTGAATTTTAACTGAGACTATCAAAGTTTATTTAATGTTTGTAGCTTTACATTTTCACCGTTGCACGAACTTCTGGGTTTTAAACATTTTTTTCCCTATTTTTATTGGTTTGAATGTTCACACTTAGGGATAATTATGAGGTGCTCAGACAAGGAGGTACTGACAGCGGATTCAAAACCTGTGAACATCACCCATCGCATACACCAAGTAAATACCCTCCAATCAACAAATCAGCCCTGTTTTCACTAGCCATTCGCTAGTCCAGTGGTTCTCAACCGGGGGTCCGCAGCCCCCTGGGGGTCCACAAGCCCTTTCAGGGCGGCCGCAGAGCCCCGCCACTGAAACCCAGTGCCCCAAGCCCCGGCGGCCCCCGTGGGGCTGAAGCATTGAGGGGACGCAAGGGTGTTGCCTCCCAAACTGCAGTACCTTACCCAGAGTGGGGTAATCCTGGGGGCAGCTCCACCCCCCCACCTCCTTCTCTCCCTCAGCCCCCCTCAGGCCCCACCCTCTGGCCAGATGCTGGGCAGGAAGGCAGAGCCAGGCAGCGCGGGGCAGCTGCTCCTCTGGCTGGTGGTGCCATGGAGGGGGCAGCTGTGGCATTCTCCCATCCGCCCCTGGCGCTTGGGGTTGCATCTGCCCTCAGCTCCCAGCCCCCTTTGACTAATCACGCAGCCGGTCAGAGCTGCCCAGGCAAAGCCCTCGGGGAGCAGCCGCCGGCTCCAGCCCCAGACAGGTGGGTGACCTGATGAGGTGAGTCGGGGCAGGGGCTCCCTCCCTGGACCCCGCTGTGCAGAGCTGGCCTGAGCCCTGCCAGCCCTTGTCCCCCCACCATAGAAGTCAAACTACCCCTATCCCTGGAGGCCCCCCTGCCCCCGGCTGGGCCCCGGAGTTTTTCTAGCATGTTGGGGGGTGGGGCTCAGAAAAAGAAAGGTTGAGCACCGCTGCGCTAGTCCACTTGTCTAAGTCACTGGATTTTGACTCTGATCAGGTCTCACCCCCCCAAGCCCTGCCCTCACTTCCCCTTTTCCCCAAGTCCCCACCACGCCTCTTCCCCAGAGCCCCCGCTTCCGTATCGCCCAAATGACCCTGCCCCCGCTCGCTCCCCTCCGCCCCCTCCCATCACTTGCCCTAACGGCCAGTGAAAAGTGGGGGGGGCCACAACCCCCTGGTCCCACCTGTTCCGGTGCCCCTGTATTAATTATTATATTATAGTGTGTCTACACTTAAACATTTTCTGACGTAACTATTCCAGAATAAACCCGCTTCCAAAGGGCATTAAGCTAAATTGGAAAAGGCATTTGTCTTCCAGAATAAGAGTGTCCACACTGGGACTTATACAAAAAGAACGATTCTGGAATAGTGAAATTATTATTAATAACTATTACACTTGTTATTAATTATTTATTATTATATTTTATAATTATTCCAGAAGAGGTATTTATAATTATTACTATAATGTCATTTATTTAATAATTATTCCAGAGCAGCTACTTATAATTATTATTTTCATTACTATGGTTATTTTATTGTTATAATTATTCTGGGATAGATTTTATTATTATTACTCATTTTCAAATAATGATCCTAGACTAGCTACTTGGCTTTGTTATTAGGTAATTATTCCAGAATAGCTATTTCGGTCCATTTCCACGTCTCCACAATCCCTCGAGTCATTGAGATGTTTCGGAATCAACATTTTTCAGAATTTCCATTCTGAGGAAAATTTCAGCCTCAGGATGATGGTCCCCGTCCCCCTCCCCCTCACTCACAATGTCAGAATTTCCCCGGGGGAGGAAAGTCCCTCTTCCACCCAGCCTTAAACTTTCCTACCCTCACCTCCTAAGCATAAGTCCCTTTGATGCACACAACCACCTGCCAGGCCCGGGAGCATTTTGCACCAGCCCAAGTCTGGCAACCAAAACATTGAGAAACCCTCATGACTGTCCCAAAAGTTGACAGCACCCGGGAGACGCAGAGCCGGCCTCACCCGCATGGCATCCAGCGCCAGCCGCAAGTTCTCCTTTTCTGACGGCTCCACCGTATGTTTCACCAGCTCCTGGAGAGAGGAAAGAAACCGGGATGCATTTGACCAACTCAAAGGCATTTCTGGCTCCTCCAGCAGAGGGTGCCAGGGTTCCCCAGCTCCCCAGAGCGAAGCATCATGGGGCAGAGCCAGGAGCCCATATAGTGCTGGGTGCTGTACGTTATTTATTAGGTATATTACGGTAGCACCTAGGTGCTCCAGTTATGGCCCAGGACATACGTCCTGTACAAACAAAGAGAACATAAAGACGGCTCCTGCCCCGAAGAGCAGACTTTCTAGTCTGAAGCTGACCCCAGGCTTCGATGGAAGAGCTGGCCAGTCCCAGCTGGTACTGAGGGGGATTATATCATGCCGAACACCTACAGGTTTTGTTTTTTTCCGATGGTGGTCATTGTTCTGCCTATTTTATAGAAGGAAACTGAGGCACAGAGAGGGGAAAGGACTTGCCCATGGTCACACAGCAGGTCAATGGCACAGCCAGGAAGAGAACCCAGGAGTCTTGAGCCCCAGCCTACCCCCTCCTTTAGCCCACAAGACCCCACTCCCCTCCCTGAGCTGAAAATAGAACCCAGGTGTCCTGACTCCCAATCCATGACCCTTCTGCATAGACCACCCCCCATTGACCAGGGTCCTTCGTGCCCACACCCAGCTTACAGCCGAGGGGCCGTACCTGCAGGAGCAGATGGTATTTCAGCACCCGTTGCATGGGCACCATCAGCAGGTCACGCAGGGTGAAGCGCCCATTGTTGGCTCGCTGGGAGCATTCCTACACAACAGGATTGCAGGACAGGACAGCATTGGCAGGGGGAGATGCTCAGTGTGCTGAGGGCCAGGCCAGAAGGACCCACAAAGACTAGGGCCAGTCCTATGTGATGGGACCCTCATAGGGCCCCAGCTAGCTCCTGCATGAGCCAGGACTCTGGAACCCATCCACCCCGTGACCCCACAGAACCTCCTGCCGCGCCCTCTGAGCCCCTTGACCCTGCACCTCCTGCCACGCCCTCTGAGCCCCCCGACCCCGCGCCTGCTGCTGTGCCCTCTGAGCCCCCCGACCCCGCGCCTGCTGCCGTGCCCTCTGAGCCCCCCGACCCCGCGCCTGCTGCCGCGCCCTCTGAGCCCCCGAACCCGCGCCTGCTGCCGTGCCCTCTGAGCCCCCCGATCCCGCACCTGCTGCCGCGCCCTCTGAGCCCCCCGATCCCGCACCTGCTGCCGCGCCCTCTGAGCCCCCGACCCTGCACCTCCTGCTGTGCCCTCTGAGCCCCCCGACCCCGCGCCTGCTGCCGTGCCCTCTGAGCCCCCGAACCCGCGCCTGCTGCCGTGCCCTCGTAGCCCCCCGACCCCGCGCCTGCTGCCGTGCCCTCTGAGCCCCCCGACCCCGCGCCTGCTGCCGCGCCCTCTGAGCCCCCCGACCCCGCGCCTGCTGCCGTGCCCTCTGAGCCCCCCGACCCCGCGCCTGCTGCCGTGCCCTCTGAGCCCCCCCACCCTGCACCTGCTGCCGTGCCCTCTGAGCCCCCCAGCCCTGCACCTCCTGCCGTGCCCTCTGCGCCCCCGACCCTGCACCTCCTGCCGCGCCCTCTGAACCCCCTGGCCCTGCACCTCCTGCCGCGCCCTCTGCGCCCCCGACCCTGCACCTCCTGCTGTGCCCTCTGAACCCCCTGACCCCATAACACCTCCCGCCAGACCTCCGAACCCTCCTGACCCTGCACCTCCTGCCGTGACCTCTGAGCCCCCCGACCCTGCACCTCCTGCCGCGCCCTCTGAGCCCCCCGACCCTGCACCTGCTGCCGTGACCTCTGAGCCCCCCGACCCTGCACCTGCTGCCGCGCCCTCTGAGCCCCCTGACCCTGCACCTCCTGCCGTGCCCTCTGAGCCCCCCGACCCTGCACCTCCTGCCGTGCCCTCTGAGCCCCCCGACCCTGCACCTCCTGCCGTGCCCTCTGAGACACCCCACCCTGCACCTGCTGCCGCGCCCTCTGAGCCCCCCGACCCTGCACCTCCTGCCGTGCCCTCTGAGACCCTGCACGTGCTGCCGAGCCCTCTGAGCCCCCCAACCCTGCACCTGCTGCCGTGCCCTCTGAGCCCCCCGGCCCTGCACCTCCTGCCGTGCCCTCTGCGCCCCCTGACCCCATAACACCTCCCGCCAGACCTCCAAACCCCCCTGACCCTGGCACATCTGTCATGTCCTCTGATATCCCCAGCCTATTCCAGCTTCGGGGGTTCCCGTTAGCACGGAGGGATGTGGGGGGTGAGGCTATAGTTAGAGGATGGATGGGGAGTGGCTAGGATGATACAGAACCATGGCCCTGACCTCCAGCTTCATCCTCACGTCCATGCTGGCACCAGCCACTTGGTCCAGACACCGGCTGGCGGCTTCCACTTGACTGCAGTATCTGCCATAGAGCAGGAACCTGGGAGGGCAAAGGGGAGTATGGCCGTGAGCCGGGGGAGGGGAGAGAGAGCTGGAATGTGGCCCTGGCCAAGTCTGGAAAGAAGCCTTCACTTGTCTTCTTCCTGTCTCCACCCACAGCCAAGGGGAAGGAGAGTGAAAGAAAGAAAGAAAGAAAGAAAGAAAGGTGGGAACTCGGGAAGGAGGTGCTGGGAGCCCCGTATCCTGGGAACGGAGAGTGGGGGACACAGGGACCAGCTGTGCCCTGACTCCCTGGTCCCACCTCTGCTCTCCGAGTGCAAAGAGAGCTCCCACGAGGTGGTCTTAGCTTTCTTGCTCAGCAAGGGGAACCATGGGGGCAGGGAATACAGAAGTGGGGAGGGGGCGGTGGTGAGAAGGGGGCATCTCCACGGATTCTTCTAGACACTGAGCTCTCGGGGCAGGAAGGAGAAAGGGGAACCGACCCTCGCCCCAACAAGACGGTCTGGGTCAAGGGGGAGGCGGAAGAACATGTGGCTTCAGAGCATGCCCAAGTGACCCCACTAGGGGAAGCTCCTCCACCCCTCCCCAGGGGTTCTTCTCCCCACCCTCACCTTTCCGGACAAGCCTCACCTTTCCTTGTACTTGATAAAGACCTGGTAGAGGTTCTGGGCATTGCTGAAGGACAGGATGTTCTTCAGGTCATCCAAGAAGAATCGATGCACCTTCACGAGGTCCTAGGAGCGTGTTGGGGGGGAGATGGGGGGAAATCAGCTCAGAGCAAGTCAACCTGCCACAACTAGCTCAGTCACCAGCTATGGGCTGTACAGAAACATCACATGCACCACAAGTCCCATGCTGGAGTCCCAGGGGAGGCGGACTTAGATCTAGACCCCAGGATTAGACTGTGGAACCGCCCGGGACATGTGCTTCCTGGGCTAACACCTGATGTGAAATTTGCCCAGTCACCACTTATGGAGCAGGAACCCATTGTACTGGGTGCTGTACACTCTGTACAGAACAAAAATATCAGTGGGGCCAGATCGCCAGCGAGTGCAGCCCCACTGGAGTCAATGGGCCAGACTCTTCAGCTGGTGTTAATAGGATTCCCCTTGTTCTAACAACCAGGTCTCACTCCTATCCAGAAATAGAACCCAGGAGTCCTGACTAACAATCCCTCTTGATCTAACCCCTAGACCAGACTCCTTCCTAGAGCCAGGAATAGAACCCAGGAGTTCTGACTACTAAGCTAGCTCGTCCTAACCAGCAGGCCACACTCCCCTACCAGAGTCTTTCAGTTCTAGGAACCTACCCATGACCTACTGCAGGAGATAGGGTGACATTCATAACTACCCCTGCATGGATTGCCAGTGAAATTTGGATCCAGGGCCTTCAGCACAGGCTGCTGCCTTTTGAGATAAAGGAGCAACTCTATCCGCTGCTAGCAGTAGCAGGTTGTTATCCACTTTGTGGAACAGCCACTGGAATGGGGGGATATGTAGCACACACTGAACTTCTGAGTCACACAGTCCCCGAAACAGGGAAGGTGCATTAATGGGTGGTATTTAGCCTGGGTTTCCAGGCCGGAGCTTAGTTCAAGTCAGGAGAGGTATATGAAGAAGAGAGCAACTTACCTCGATGTTGATGAAAATGTTCTCCATGTCCTCGGGCTTTAGAAATCTCTGCAAGGGCTTCATAAAGTGCTGCAAACACACAACGGGGAGTCGTCACGCAGGGCAGACCTGTCTGAATCCCACGGCTCAGGGGCCGGATTCCACAGACAAACCCTGGCTGGACTTTCATGGAACAGACCTGGGCGGGGAGGTTGCTGGGACTGCAGATGGGGTAGTGGGCAAGGAAACAGCATTGTCATTTAAAGTGGCCACCTTTCTGGAGAGAGTAAAGCATGTGCCTCTGTGATTCAGGGATTCAAGGTCAAATGTGTACGCTAAAGGCTGAAGGTTAAAGTGGTCCAGGAGTTAAAGCTTCGTTCAATCCAAAGTTAAAGTGAGCTCAGTCTATTTAGCTCAACAAAGAGAAAGTTAAGGGGTGATGTGATTATGGCCAATAAGTACTGACATGGGAAACAAATAGTAGAGAACGGGCTGTTCTGTCTAGCAGAGAAAGGTCTAACATGATCCAATGGCTGGAAGTTGAAGCTAAACAAATTCAGACCAGAAACAAGGCGTAAACTTTTAACAGGGAGGGTAATTAACCATTGAAACAACTGGCCAAGGGTTGTGGTGGATTCTCCCATCACTTTTCAAATCAAAATTGGATGTTTTTGTAAAAGGTCTACTCTAGGTAGATCTCTTTGGCCTGCAACATCAAGGAGGTCAGACTAGATGATCACCATGGGCCTTTGTAGGCTTGGAATCTATCATTCTATGTCTCTAAGCTTGACGGTTAAAGTGATTCAGGAGTTAAAGGTTGGTCCACATTTTTCTGTTGACATTTTTTGGATGGAAAATTGGAGCGTTGACATTTTCATGGAAAGCGTCTGCCTTCCTCCAATATTTTCGATTTTTCTTTTTTGAGTCAGAAAACTGAAAAACGTCCAGCTTTGGACCAAAACTCTTTGAGGTGGTTTCTTTTCTTTTCATTTTTTCGTCAAAAACATGTCAGGTTTTTGATGAAAAAATCAAAATTGGTCACTGAAAACTGTGTTCTCAATTAAATGTTTTGCAGAACCCCCGGCATTTTTCTACCAGCTCTGGGGGAAAGCTCCTCTTCTCCTTAGGTATGGTGAGAACTAGCGGACTCATCCCCCATGGTGGGGCAGGTGTCTGTGTGGACTGAATCTGCCGCGTCTGGAGCTAAAAGCTGGTCGTAGAATCTTTCATATGGCTACATATGGTGCAGCCACTAAAGGGCTATACACTCTGTAGTCACTGCCTCCACCCCAAGTAGCACCATCGCAACCTTTGGCCTCATGCCGCCATTGGCTCTGACCCTCTTTCATGCCAACCTGGCCTTTTCAAGGGTGTCCGCCCAGCTCCTGCCACCCACGCAGCCCTCCCATTAAGGGGGCAGGGGAAGCCAAACTGAGATGAGCCCCTTGTTTTCACCATGTCATACCTCTGCCTATGTCACCGGGGGAACGGTCCGCACCCCCAGCTGGCCAAGTGGCCAGCAGAGATGGCAGGACTGGTGGGCCGCCCACCTGCCGTACCTGATAGATGGATTCTAGTGTGTCTGTGTATTTCTCCTCCGTCTGTCTGATTTCTTGAAGGCAGCAGTTCCGCTTATCCAGCTCTGTCATCTTCTGCTGCAGGAAGACACAGTGCAGATACTTGACATCCAGTAACCTTAACCCCGGGGGCCATATGCCCAGCTGGAGACCCCACCACCCTCCCCAAGCTAGTAATCGAACCCAGGGGCCCAGACTCAAAGCCCCCTCTACTCTAACCACTAGACTCCAGCTCTCTTCCCAAGCTGGGAACAAAGCCCAGGAGTGCTGACTCCCTCTCCTCTCTGCTCTACCCCCTGGACCCCACTCCCCTTCCAGGAGTCCTGACTGCCCTCCTCCTCCCTCTACATCTTACTCCTCTACCAGAGCTGGGAACAGAACCCAGGAGTCCTGACTCCCAGCCCCTGGCTTTGACCATTAGCTCACACTCCCCTCCCCCGAGAATGGAACCCAGGAGTCCTAGGATATCTCCACATGCTGAATACCTCAAGCCACCTTCAGGGTACAGCCCACTCCAGCAGCAGGGACTCAGCAACGCATCCTTCCTGTTACTTACTGGCATGACAACCGGCTCCGACCTCATCAGGTCTTCGTAGATTTCATCTCCTTCCGCCTCCTCATTCTCCACGCAGTCGTACAGGTCGTCATCTTCCTCCACCGTGTCACTAGGGAGTTGAGAGCGAGAAGGAAGCTCAGTGCCCTGGACCGGGTCTGACCCCTTATCTTGCAGAACAGTCCAGATGTTCAAACTCAAGGGCCAAAATTCAATATTTAGGCACCTAAATAAGTGGTCTGATTCTCAGAAGTGATGAGTTCCCCCAAGGGTTCCTCAACACCTTCTGATTAATATCTGCACAGACCCTGACTGAGATCAGGGCCCCCTTGTGCCAGGCGCTGCCCAGACTCCCACTGAGATCAGGGCCCCCATTGTGCCAGATGCTGCTAGGGTTGCCAGGTGTCTGGATTTTGACAGGAACACCTGGTCAAAAAGGGACTCTGGTGACTCCGGTCAGCACCACTGACCGAGCCGTTAAAAGTCCAGTTGGCAGGACTAGGCTCGTTACCTTGCTCCCCGGCCCCTAGATGTAGAGTTGGCCGGGGGGCTCCATGCAGTGCCCTCCACCCCAAGCGCTGGCTCTGCAGCTCCCATTGGCCGAGAACGGTGGCCAATGGGAGCTGTGGGAGCAGCACCTGCAGGAAGGGGCAGTGCGCAGAGCTGCCTGGCCGCACCTCCTCCTAGGAGATGAGGGACATATTGCCGCTTCTGGGAGTCGCCTGAGGTGAGCACCAAGATTGGGGTCCCCCTTGTGCTAGGCCAGTGTTTAATTTGTGCCAGGGCTGAGCCCCGGCGCCTCTGGGCCCGGCAGTTCAGAGCTCCGGCGCCTCTGGGCCCAGCAGTTCAGAGCCCCGGCGCCTCGGGGCCCGGCAGTTCAGAGCCCCGGCGCCTCGGGGCCCGGCAGTTCAGAGCCCCGGCGCCTCGGGGCCCGGCAGTTCAGAGCCCCGGCGCCTCGGGGCCCGGCAGTTCAGAGCCCCGGCACCTCCAGACTTGCCACATCAGTTATGAATGTAAAAAAATGGCTTGAGCCCCGGCACCTTTTTCATGACAAACTAAGCACTGTGTTGGACACTGCACAGACACATAATGAGAGAGTCCCCGCCCCGAAGAGTTTGCAATATAAACAGGCAAGACAAAGCCAAGAGCGTAGTCTCCATTTTCCAGAGGCAGAGTCGCCCAGTGGAAAAGCAGGGAACAGGACCCTTTTGAGTGCCAAGCCAATGCTCTTTCCAGGTCACCCCCTGTGGCTTTTGGTGACGACGCAGAGGGCACTTACTCAATCTGATCCGAAAGGTCACCGTAAATGTCGTTGTCCGCGACGCTGTCCTCGGTGGGGAAGGGCCTGAAAGAGGACAGAGCCGGCTCGTGATCAGGTTATAACGCGGGCAAGCCTCGTTCACGAACGTCTCCTCTCCTCTCTGACCCGTTTTACCCTCGCTGCCCCAGGTCCCAGCGGCACAGGGCTGCCCGCATCCCTGCCCCTGTCATGGAGCTGATCAGCCAGAAGGGGTCACTCAAGAGGCTGTCTGTGGGCAAACATCGACCGATGTCATGGTCAACCAAGATGGCCATTTACTAACCACATGACCACCACAGCTGATAACTTCTAATTGAGGGGAAGGGCTGGGAGGCAGGACTAGGCCCTCAGATATGGTTTGATGGGGAACAGTTTTCCTGTCCTGTAAATATTAGAGTTGAAAAATTTTCCCATATCGAATTGGGGACAAAAAGCTGCAATCTTGAAACTAGACCTGCATTGAGAAAAGTAAGGTTTTTTTTCATTTCAGGTGCATTGGAATGTTTTATTTCAATCATTTCAAATGTTTTGTTTAGACCAGCCAATTAAAACCTTTTTTTTAAAACCTGTCTAATTAGCTTCAATCTCCCAATGAAAAGTTGTTTCCAACTGGAGAACTGGGATTTTTCCATTTTGAAAATGTCCAAACGACACATTCTGACCATCTCAAAACTTTCTTCCGAGTCAGAAAGAATTGGGCTGACTTTCACAGCCAGTTTTGGAGTCAATGAATCAGCATTTTCCGATGAAAAAATGATTTATTGGAAAATTCCTACCCTCGATATCACCCAGTGTGGGACTCTGGATCCCTGGGTCCTGGATTCTAGACCCATGAAGGCTGCCTGATTAGGGCCATAAACTAGGATCCTTCTCAGCAAGGAGAGGCCACGTGATATTAATGAACTACCAGGCTTATTATCCCATCTACCAACACATTCCAAAGAGAAATGAAGCCACCCCACATATGCATATTCCAATTCCTTGCTGTAGCACTCAGCCGGGGTGCGTTGCCAACCTTACTTACATGATCCCTTTGGACTGAGCTATCTGAGTCCATGAGAGAATCGACAAGGTCTCGATCACCTGGGAGGGGAGAGAGGGGCATGTTACATCAGTGGACAAGATGGACAACTGCAGGGGTGGCAACAGAACCGTAGTGAGGGTGAACTGGACCCACAGAACCCGGATCGGAACTCCCCAAGGCTCTGGGAATGCAGCATTGCACCTTGAGAACGTTAAACTGAGAGCAATGGAGAGTAATCCCCCACCCACTGAGCGCAATGGAGACTCCCACTCCCAGGGGAGCTGCTGAATGCTCAGCACTGTTGCAAATATGGCCCCTTGGTGCTAAACCCCAGGGGTTTCCGTGCCCTGGGTTAAAATGAGCAGCAGGCTGGGGATCTTCCCAGGATTTTCCCAGCCCCAAAGCCTGTTGGGCCAGCTGACCTCAATCCCCAAATGTGTGGCTTTCCCAAAGTACAAAAATAAAAAAACAGAAATGTCTCTGTCCAGGGAGCTTTTATTCCAGAGAACAAGAAAGAACCAATGTAAAGTCTCCATGAAAGCGAGACGAACATGTACTCAGAGACGCAGGGTCTCTCACACACAAAGCCCCTTTGTAACACCCTGCATCTGGACTGCAACACAGAACAATAGCCGCCCAGCAGCTGTCTCTGCAGACAGATAAGGAGAACCCTCCTGGACACAGATCTTCTTTCAGGCACCATATATCGTACAAACAGCACCCCAATTATCTGGGGGCTTTGGGTGCTCCCCACTAACCCAAGACATTCACATTCTTGGGCTTCTTCTCTACACGTGGTTTAAAGGACTTTGTGACCCTTGGATTGAAAGGGGCAATATAAATCGATATTGAACTCCTGCTTCCAGAGTGCCCCCTGCTGCTGTGATGGGGAAAGCACCACAAAACCAAAGCTGGAGCTCCTCAAAGGCCAGCTGGGGACACCCACTCACTTCTCAGGAACCATTATTTATTATTGTTATTATATATTTGTGTTATAGTAGCACCTAGAGATCCCTGCGCGAGATCAGCCCCCCTATCCCATTGTTCCGGGCACTGCACGGACTCCCACTGAGATCAGGGCCCCGTTGTGCCGGGCACTGCACGGACCCCCACCGAGATCATGACCTCACCGTGCTGGGCACTGCAGAGTCACAGTAAAAGACAGTCCCTGCCCTGAAGAGTTTATAACCTAAATAGACAAAGGGTGGGTGGGGGAATAGAGACCCGAGGGGGGAAGCGACTTGCCCAAGGTCACCCAGCAGTTCAGTGGCAGGAAATGCTCCCACCCTTGCCCCCGAACTCTGGGGCAGTTCTCCAGACGCGCAGCAGCAGAGCTCTATTGAGGGTTACTTGAATTGTGAGCTCTGTGGAACAAGGAACTTCTTTTTGCTCTGTGTTTGTGCAGCACCTGGCACAGCAGGTCTTTGGTCCGTGACTTTAATAATTCTAGGCTCGACCCAGCAACACCGAGGTGACCCTAAGGGATACGCCAGGGCATCTAAACTGACTATTCCAGACCCAGAACGATATCGCTGTGCTGCAGTGCGACATGGGAGCCCTGCAGACGTTGCCCAGCGCGCTGGTCCTGCCAAGCAAATGTTGCAGCACTGACCGCCTGCCTTCTTCCCTAAGACGGAGCTGGAGCGTCGGGGCTGGCTGAGGAGGAAGGGAAGTGAGTATTTGGGGTGCGTATGGTGGGGCCTAACTCGCACCGTGGCTCCGGACGACTCTCCAAGATGGCTGCCTCATGAGCCAAACTCCCAAGTGACTCCAATCTAGGGTTGCCAGCCAGACAGTCCAGGCTTCACCCTTGTGTGTCCGGGTGCCATTTGGCAAGCCCTGAGGTCCTGCTTTTTGGTCGCGGGTGGGGGGAAGGTGGAGCAGGGGCTTTGCGGAAAGAGGCGGGGCCTTGGGGGTCCAGTTACCAGCCATTAGAAAGGTGGCATCCTACTCCAATTAACGCCAAAAGGGGGCCAGGAGCAAGGGGGTGAGGCGTGATTGGGCACTCAATGGTCCACAGGCATCTTAAAGCCTCTCAAAGGGGGCAGGGCAGGGAGGAGAAAGGGGCAATCAGAGATAAGCTCTGTGTGATATCTTGGGACATTTGATCTGTGGTGCAGGTTATGTCACCTCAGATCGGCCTGTCTGGGAGGAAGCACAAAACTCTCCACTTCCTTCTTGGCCAAGACTATTTGACACACTATTTGACACACTCTCGGGCGTGCTGGGGGAGCTTTTCCCTGTTCAGCAGGGTTCATGGGAGGCAGTTCCGGGGAGGGTGTCACTGTCACACAAGTCACTGAGAGGCAGCGGGGAGGTTGATTTACTAGCAGTGACCATGAAGCCTAGTGCATGGATGGGGGGCTTCAGGGACAGGCAACAGGAATGATCAGGAGCCTGGAAGAACTCTCCTATGAAGAGAGATTGAAGCGAACAGGAGGCAAATATACGGATATAGAATAAGGGATTCATAGATTATAAAGCCAGAAGGGACATTGAGATCAAATGTGACAACTGGAGAAAAGAGAGGGGGAGTTAGACCAGCAAATGTTAAATGTTTTGGAAGAGAGAGAAACTCATCAGGGCACAAAACAACCCCTCACTATTGGGGATTAAGAGAAGATTTTCCCGAGGGGAGATTATCCCACGTGAGCCTCTGCAGCGTGTGGTGCTGGCCACTGTCTGAGGCAGAATATGGGACTAGATGGACTCTGAGTCTGACTGTTATTGTTATTTATTAGGAATATTATGGTAGCTCCTAGGAGCCCCAATCTTGGCCTAGGACCCCATTGTGCTAGGCACTGTACATTATTTATTAGGTGTATTACAGTAGTGCTAGAAGCCCCAGTCATAGATCAGGTGCTAAGTGTGCTAGGTGCTGTACAAACATACAACAAAAAGAAAGTCCCTGCCCCAAAGAACTTTTTCAATCTGGCAGTTCCTATTTCATTTCCCCAAAGCCCAGTAAACTAGTAGCTCTCTTCCCTAGGTGCTTATCTGACCCCCACCAGTGTCATGTCCGAGCACCTCACAATCTTTACTACATTTACTCCCACAACACCCCCTGGATGGCAGAGCAGGGCTGTTATGCCCATTATACAGATAGGAACTGAGGCACAGAGATTTGCCCAAGGTCACACAGAGAAGCTGTGGCAGAGCAAGGAATCTAACCCCAGGCTCCTCAGCACTGCTCTGTCCTCAGCATCATTGTAATAAGGGAATGTGGAGCATCAGCTGTTCTCAGCGTGCATGGGAAAGAGACCCCAGGTCAGGCTTCAACCTCTCTTCTGAGGCTGCCAGTGTGGGGTGGGGCAAGATCAGTGCCAATTGCGAAGGTTTGGGATGCGGCCTGCTAGGATCTGGGCTGAGGCCCAGCAAACTCACTCCCACCAGCTTCTAATCTACTCTCTACACATATCCTTACAGAGGATAGCTCAGTGGTTTGAGCATTGGCCTGCTAAACCCAGGGTTGTGAGTTCAATCCTTGAGGAGGCCACTTAAGGATCTGGGGCAAAAATTGGTCCTGCTAGTGAAGGCAGGGGGCTGGACTCGATGACCTTTCAAGGTCCCTTCCAGTTCTAGGAGATTGGTATATCTCCAATTATTACCTTATTACCTTATATGCAGCCAGCTCCACTGTCGCCAAGGTCTCAAAATGGAGCAAACTGAGCCCGTACCTATAATAGTAACAGCTAGTTCTCCTGGAGCACTTTTCATCTGTAGATCTCAAAGCCCTTTTCAAAGGAATCCGTATCACTATCCCTGCTGTACAGGTGGGGAAACTGAGGCACGGAGGTGCGGCAGTGACTTGCCCAAATTCATCCAGCAGGCCAGTGGCAGAGGTGAGATCCCCAGAAAAAGGAAATTACAGGACAGTTCAAACATCAAGCATGGGATTGCAACTGGCAATTTCTCACACGCTGACCTGGGCATCCTCCATCCCAAAGAGGCAATTCTCCATAGTCTAAAGGGGGAAACTGAGGCACGGGAGGTGGGGGCAGGGAAGCAATGTGCTTGCAGTCGTGTGATGAGTCAGTGGCAAAAATGGGAATAGAACCCAGACTCCCAGGCCCCCTGCTCTAACCACTTGAGGCCACTCCCCTCCCAGAACTGGATTTAGAACCCAGGAGTCCTTACTCCTAGCCCGCCCTGTTCTAAACCCTGCACTCCCCTCTCAAAGCTGGGGAGAGAACCCAGAAGCAGCTATTAGTCAAAACTAACTAACAAACGCTAGACCGCGGCACATAGGTAAGGAGACCATCGATCCATAGTTGGAAATGCCAGGCAAATAGGAGGCAGCTTGCTGAGTGGACAGCCCAGGGGACACTGAACCAGGGGATCTCCACAGCTTTCAGCATGAGTCTCTCCAGCTTCCACTACAGAAGCAGCTTCATTGCAGCTCTAACCAACCCACCATCTCTGTGGCTCAGGCACCGAACGGGGGACACGTAACACACTCTGAGCACCCGAACCCCCTCCTGGATGGAATCGGAACTGGGTCGACTGTGTGTGTGTCACATAAGCCCTATACTGCCAACAGCAAATGGCATTTCTGCCACTGCGCAGGTATCAGAGGATGACCTATAGCAATAATAGTATCATCTAGCGCTTTTCATCTCAAAGCACTTTGCAAAGGAAGCTAGGTTTGTTATCCCCCATTTTACAGAGGGGAAAACTGAGTCACGGGGAGGCAACATGATTTGCTCACAGTCACTGGCAAAGCTAGCACTAGAACACAGGTCTCCCAGGTCAGTGGTCTAACCACTAGACCACACTGCCTCATACTATCAGACTTTTATGGCCCCAAATATCACAATGTCTGAGCACCTGACTCTCTTTAATCTGTATTTATCCTCCCACAATCCTGGGAGATAAGGCAGTGTTATGATCCCCATCTGATAGCTAGGGGAGCAGATGCACAAGGAGATCTGCCCAAGGCCACTCAGGAAGCCTCTAGCAAAGCAGGGCCTTGCACTCAGCTGGGCAGTGAGTGCTCTAACCATTGCACCATCCCATCCCCGAGTCTCAGATCTGAAGCACCAGGGGTCTAACTTTGAGCCTCCACCCCTGTCACCGGGAAGCCCTCATCCCCCATGACCCGCAGCAGCATCACAGTACGCGGCCAGTACGTGACACACGCACCCAACCATTCAGCTCTGTGAAAGCCAGAGAAAGCTGCTGGCCCCAGCTCCTCTTCCACGCCCCAGCAGAACAGAAACTGAGCGAGCGGCCCAACCTCGACAGGATGCGAGATCTAAAAGAAAAACCACACACGGGCTGCAGCGCCAGAGCCGCAGAGACACAGCAAGCGCGTCTCGTGTGCAGTGAGAACGCGGCCTTCGCAGATCCACAGATTTTGGGACCAGACGAGACCATTCGAGCATCAGATCGAAGCTTGAGCCCAACCATTTGCGTTTGTCTAAAACATCTTCCAGAAAGGCTGTATCTGAAAACCTCAAGAGATGGAGAATCCACCACTTAACTGGGGAGTTTCTGGCAATGAGTACCCCCCACACACTGTTTAAAATTGGTGCCTTGTTTCTAATTTGAATGAGTCTGGCTTTTCCCTTCCAGCCGCTGGTTCTTGCCGATCCTTTCTTCAATTGATTAAAGAACCCTTTAATAGACGGTATTTTTCTTCTGCATCCGGGGATACGTTGTCTACACTGTACATTCTGGTATGTCTACACTGCAGTCAAAGACCCATGGCACAACCGTGGCTGGCCCAGGTCAGTTGACTCGGGATTGCAGGGCTGTCAAATTGCAGTGTAGATGTTTGAGCTCGGGTTGGGGGTGGGTCTCGGAGCCCAGGGTCCAGCTTGAGCGTCTACACTGCTAGTTCTAGCCCCACAAGCCCGAGTCAGCTGGGCCAGGCTCTGAGCCTTGCCGCCCTGGGTTTTATAATCGCAGTGTAGACGTCCCCCAAGCCTGGGCTCTGATTCAGGTTTGAGCCCAAGCCCCCCTTTTGTCTACACACAGATCAGTCTGACTCAGGTCAGCAAGCACTCCGCACCTAGACCCCTTTTAGGGGGCTGGGTCAGAGCCGAAGTCCTGTGGTGACTTGGGTCCAAGCCCTGTCATTTTGCAATGTGGACGCAGCTCAAGCCACAGATCCAAGTCGTGCAGTGCGAGCCGGGTCCAGCAACTGGCTTACGATGCAGTGTGGACAGTCAAGCTCGGGCTGGGAAACACTTTGTCCACAAACCTGGGTCCCACAGACCTGGCCTTCGTGTGCAGTGTAGACATACCCAGTGGGGTCAGGAGGGCTAGCGAGCCAGCTCTTCTTGGGGAAAGGTGGACACTCCCTAAAGAAACATTTCTCACGTGTGGCCACCAGTGGCTTTACGTGCGGCCACGACAGTCTCCTGGGCGGTGCTGGGGGGGTGGAGGGCAAGGCATCACGCGCCCCCCCCCCCCCCGCTTTGTTGCTCCTGGATGCGCCGCCCTGCACGGCCTCTGGAGAGAGGTGGGGCATAACGGTGCAGGAGCAAGGTGAGTTCTTATCCACGTTGCAGGGCGGGGGCTGGGGGGCAGGCTCCAGTGGTGGGACTCCGGGAACCTGGCAATGGGGCCCCAGGCTCTGACTGTGGGGCAGCGGGTACTGACCCCTGACCCTGGCTCTGGCCACGCGGCCCTGACCTCCAGCTGCGGGGCTCCTGCCCCTGATTCCAGCTGGGTGGCAGCAAGCGCTGGCCCCCGGCTCCAGTCCCAAACTCCAGCCACTCACCCCTGGCTCCAGCCACGCACCCCTGGCTCCAGCCACGCACTCCTGGGCTCCAGCTCCAGGCTCTGGCCCTGCAGCAGCAGGCACTGGCCCCGGGCGCTGACCCACAGCTCCAGCTGCAAAGCAGCGGGCTCCGATCCCTGGCTCCGGCCATGCGGTTCCTGTCCCCAGCTCCAGGTTCTGGTTGTGGGTACTAAGCCCCGGCCCTGGCCACATGGCAGCAGATATCAGGCCCTGGCTCTGGCCACACGACAGTGGGGCTCATCTTCCCTCCTCCCCCCGGCCCCCCCCGGACCCAGCTGCCTTCCTGGCCTCCCATCCATCCCCTGCATTGCGGGCCCCCGCTGCCTCCCCTTTCCATCCCCCCACGCCCCATCCAGAGCTTAATAGGTCCTGGGACTTGCTGCGGAAAGTGATATTAACAAACATGCAAGTATCACTTTTCACAGCAGACTTACTAGGGATCTGTGAAAAGTGCTACTTGTATGTTTGTTAATATCACTTACCACTTTTCCTAGCCTCCCAGGTAGCTACTAAGTGTGCTGTGACGTTAACAAACATAGAAAGGTCACTTTTCACAGCAAGCCCCAGGACCCATTAAGCCCTGGATGAGGGGCCAAAGCGGGAGGCAGCATTATCTTTGTTACTGAGTCTGCCAAAAACCCCTACAAATATAAATGACAGTGATCTGGAGGTGACTCTGTGCATATTTAATTGTTTTTCCTAAAGTTAATTAAGTGTTTTAGGGGGGAAAGTGTCAGTGCGGCCACCAGTGAGAGTTGGTGGCCACACACTGACGCCACCAAACAATTGCTGTGAGAACCCCTACCCTAAAGGGAGCCGATTTATTGTCCAACAAATACGTACGCAAAGCACTTTACAATAGTGAGCCATTTACTCCATTTTTTAGTTGGGGAAACTGAGGCACAGAGCAATTGTAGCATCTTCAAGGTCTCACAATAACAGAGTCAGGAATAGAACCCACAGCTCGTGAGGGTTAGTCCACTGCTCTAGCCACTAGACCATACTGCTCGGGGAGGCAAGTGGCTTTCCTTGAAGACTCCTTGAATGCGGTCAGGCTTGACAAAGCCCTGGCTGCGATGATTTAGTTGGGAATCGGTCCTGCTCTGAGCAGGGGGTTGGACTAGATACCTCCTGAGGTCCCTTCCAACCCTGATATTCTATGATTCTATGTCCCAGCCTTGCAATGGCCTTGGCTGCACTGATAAATTCAGTATGGCCAGCCCCAAGCCTTCAAAAATCAGGAGCCAGGTTCCAAAACAAGCACCAGATTGTCTTACACATCACAAGATTAAAAACAATAATACTCCATTTGGGGTTTTTTCCAGATCTTTTGTTCAGAAAAGGGAAAAATTCAATAAAAAGTTGGACAATTATTTTTAAAAAAAGTCAATAATAATTTTGGTAAAAATGTCACTAAAATTTTCACCCCCAAATTCATCAATATTTTCACTTTTTTTTTCAAATATTGTCCCCCTAACTCACTAGTATTTCTTGAAGATTTTTATTAATATTTTCCCCCAAAATCTTTGTGCATTTTCCCAAATCTCTCCTCCCCCCAAAAATCACTAAAAGTGTCCTGAATATTTTCAGTAATATTGCCACACAATTTTCCACCAGTATCGCCACCCAAAAGTTCACTACTGTTTTTATACACAAAAGCCACTTACGTTTTCAAGAAAATCTTCCCTAATATTTTCATGACAATTTTCAGCATTATCGCATAATTGGTCACTAAAGTTTCCACCGACATATTCACACACAAAAAGTCACCCCAAAAAAATCACAAATATTTTTTGTGCAAATGGGTCTGTTTGGATCCATGGTGATATTTTTCACCAAATTGGTTCACGGCTTCTCAAGCCGTGCTATTTAACCACTCATTACGGCACCTGCTAAGTGCTAGCGGTGACTCATTGAGGCTGGGGTTAGGGGGCAGGGGAGCAGGGTTTGGGAGGAGTCTGACTCTTTCTGAAACTATTTGAGAAACCTCAGGTGTAAAAAGAAACTGAAAAAAACCAAAAACAGGTTCCACTTCTCTCGTGTGGGTGGATGGGGGAGAGGCAAGCATGGGGCACTGGGTCTCACTATGGCACACTAAACACACAAAGGGCCCATTTATTCGGCTGTGGGCAATGGTTATACTGTACACTGTCTAAACAGCAGTGGGGGTACGTTAGAACAAGGCGTGGAGCGGATGGGAGTCAGGACTCCTGGGTTCTATCCACAGCTCTGGGAGAGGGGTGGGGGCTAGTGTTTGGAGCGGGGGGGGGGCACCAGGGAGCCAGGGCTCTTGAGTTCTTTCTCCAGCTCTGGGAGGGGAAGGCAGTGGGGTGTAGTGGTTACAGCAGGGAGGCTGGGAGTCAGGACTCCTGGGTTCTATTGCCAGCTCTGGGAGGGGAGTGGTGTCTAGTGGTTATGGGAGGGGGGTAGCACTGGGAGCCAGGTCTTGTGGGTTCATCACCAGCTCTGAGAGCGAGTGTGGTTAAGTGGTTAGAGAGGGACACTAGGCGTGAGGATTTTTGGCTTTACGGCTGATGCTCTGTGCAGCCCTTTGACAAGACAGTTCCCCTCTTTGAGCCTTAGTTTCCCCACACGCCATCTCAGAGTTGAGAACAAGATTGGGGAGTTGTTCCCTGCTCTGCCACCGACTCCCTGGGGAACCGTGGGCAAGTCATTTAGCCGCCCTGTGCCTCGTTTCCCCACCTTAACACGAGGACATTAGCACTTCCCTGCCATGCAATGGGGTTGCGAGGAAAAATGCATTAAAGACTGTGAGTCGCCCAGATGCCACAATGACGGGCACCAAATAGAAACCAATCAATAATCCAACCAAAGACTGACCTTCCCGAAATCCCGCACGTCGAAGAGATCGAAGACTTCAAAGAGCTCGTTCTTGCGCAGGCCGAACTTATCGCAGCAGGTGGAGAGGAAGGTGCGGATGTTCTTGAGACACAGGAACTGAAAAGGAAACAGGAGTTGATGCTTAATCTGCGAGCTCATTGGGGCAGGGACTTCCCTTTTATGGCCGCATGCCTGTGGCAGCCCCATAGGGCCCTGATCCCTGACGGGGGGGGCCAGGGGCTGCTGCATTACATATGCATGGTAATAAATTAGGGGCGGCAGGCCTTTTCCTCACCGGTGCCGCCTCTGTGCTGGGTCTGGTGGCCACCAGTAAAGCAGCATCGTATCCCACCATTCAATCCCCAGGACATGAGCCTGCTATGGGCCGGCTCATCTGCTGGAGCCCTCAGCTCGGCCCCTGTCTTGGCAGCCTCTGTGCAGGGTTTGTCAAGGGGAGAGCAGAACTCGAGAGAGGGGGATCTGGGAATGGTGACAGGGCAGTCCCAGGAGACAGGAAGTCGGAGGGTCAGACAGAAGGTCTGGCTAGATTTGCCTGGCTTAAGAAGGGTTAGTGGAGCTCTGAGGAAGGAAGCCTACAAGGCTGAAGAGAGTTCAGCTTGGCTTCCCGAGTCTCAGCAACTTCCCACATAGACAGAGAGTGGTGGGCTCTGGGGGGGGTGGGGGTGGAGTGGCTTGGGTGGCCACTCCAGCCACCCAAGCAGCAAAGGTTGGTGCTGGGAGATGACATCGGACATAGCCAGGTCATGACACAATATTTGCAAATGAAGAAGACGCTTAAGACAGAGCGACACAGATAGGGTGAGATGAGCAGTTTCTGTGCATAAACCTGTTTCTTTAATGCTTCCAGCTCCATGTTGGATTAGATTTGTTCTTAGTGTAATAAATATGATGCTTTATTTTCACTATCTGCAAGCCTATGGCCTAGTCTACACTAAACACTTAGGTCGACCCAGCTACATAGCGCAGGCGTGTGAAAAATCCACTCCCCTGAACGGCGTAGTTAAGCTGACCTAACTCCTAATGTAGACAGCACTAGGTTGATGGAAGAATTCATCTGACCTCCTGTATAAAACAGGCCATAAAACTTCCCCAGAGTAATTCCTAGAGCAGATCTTCTAGGAGAAACATCCTCATTCCCAGAGACTTGGGCCCAGACCATCAGAGGTATTTGAGCTCCTAACTTCCACTGAAATCAATAGGAATTGGGTGCTGAAATACCTTCCAGAAGCTGTGCCTCGGGGACTGCCTGGGGGCAGCGAAAAGGCTGGGGGGGCTATCAACCCCTTCCCAATCCCTGCATTCTGAGGCCCTGCCTGGCCACTGGCATCATTTAGAGCAGCCTCAAGGCTGCTCTAACACTTCCTCTGCTCCACTAGGAAGCTGAAAATAGCTGTAGTGCAGTACGTTCTGGCCATGAGGCTGGGAACACGGTAGCTGTAGGACTCTTACTAGTTCCACACTGGTCCCCTCTGTGGGGAGATTCTCAGGGGGGCTGTTTCCACCCGCTTTAAGGCCCCTCTATGCTGCACCAGTGTAGCTACACCGGTGGCTTAAAAGTCTGAGCCTTGAAATAGACTGAGAGGTGTCTCCAAAGCACTGTGAGGTCTCAGTGGTTAGATGCAACCCGTGAGACATTCAAAGCTGGCCTGAGATTTGTGTCTACTAGTTGCTCCCAGAAGAGATGGCTTAGACTCCTGGCCTGCGTGTGCTCTGAATGCAAAACCCGCGTGGTGCTGCTGAAACAGCTAAGCTTCGGCCCTTCATTGTAGCCGGTCGGAGCTACCAACTCTCCCAGGGGATCTGCTCTTGGAAGGCTTGAAGGCTGAACCGAAGCTAGACTGGATACAGGTTTTCCCGTCTTGTGAAAAAAAATTGAGATTCCAAACAATTTGCGTGTCCCGAATTGGGTGAAAAGTCAAAAACCTTGGAAATGTTATGGAATGAATTTCCAAATCTTTTCTCTCTTCGGGCTGATTGAAATGTTTCATTTCAACTTCCCCCATCTCGTAAATTTCAAAACAAAAAGGTGTTTTGACCCTTTCCTGCAAAAACTTTCATGGGATTGGCATTTTGACAAAAAAGTCTCGTCCCAAAACTCCTGAAAAACCTGAATACAAAAATCCATTCGGGGCAATCGAAACAGTTCCTTGTGATGATTTCAAAATGTTTCATTTCCATTTAATTTTTTTAAATTCTAATCATCTTAAATTTTGAAACCAAAAGTCATTTTGAGCTGGAAAAAAATGGAATTTTCCATTTCGAAGCATTTTGAGATTTTCAAAACCATTTTTTCCCCCCAACATTTTTTCCAACTGAGAAATTTGTCAGTATTGATCCTTTCCCGTGGAAAGTTACGACTGGCATTTTCCGACACAAAAAAAAAAGCTTAACTGGAAATTCGTAGCCAGCTCTACCCTATACCTTCCCACATGGACACCACCATGCAGAACAGGGCACCATCACTTGAAGAATGGACAGTGGCAAGGGGACGTATCCTCTTCCATTTGCCGACCTCAAATCCCTCAGGAGACCCTCCACCTTGACCTCAGTCTTTGGCACTTCAATTTCCTTGATCATCTGCCCCATTATCCTGGTGTCCCCAACCCCTACACAACATGCGTCTCCCCAGCCCCGCCCCGGACTTCCTGTCTCCCTCTCCAGGCCACGCCCTCTCCCATGGCGGTTAGGCCGTTTCACACTTTAACCACAATTGTCCCCTTCCTGCCAACTTTCTCTCTCACGCGGCTCCATCTTACCTCGAGTGGCAGTCTGGGCTAGTGGATAGGGCACCAGGCTAGGGCTTAGTAAACACGCGTTCCATTCCCAGCTCTTCCACTAGCTTACTAAGTGATGCTGGGCAAATCGCTTCGCCTTGTCGTGCCTCAGTTTCCCCTCCCACCTTGAGACTATAAACCCTTTGGGGCAGGTGCTGCCTCATGTGTATACAACACCCCCACAGTGAAACCCTGATCTTGGTCAATATCTCTAGCTGTTACTGTAATACTCAATAGCTTCATGAACCTGCTTTCCCATCTTATAATCTTGGGAGTCATCCTTAACCTTCCGTGTCTCCTTGCATTGCTGTCCCCTTCAAAAGTTTGCCAGAAGAAGCCCACTTTCCTGTGGTGTAAAGGAATAGGGTGGTATCCCTTTAAATACTGAGGGAGCCCTCTGATGGTGCACACTATGTTCCGTGTTTTAGAAGCCACCAGAAACCAGCCAGAGCAAGCGGTGTGGCCGAAGCCGGGCCTTACGTGTTTGTATATATGCAGTGAACACAATAGGTTATTTGGTTATGCCCACACGGTTCCTTCACAGTCTGTTTTGTGTAAAGAGCAGAAGGCACAACACGTGGCCTGGGAGCTCATCCTCCGAGATTCAGCAGAGATTTGAGCTGAGCTCTGCTGAAAACCTGGCCACCTAGTCCGGTGCCTAAGTGGGAGCCCAGATCTTTGGAAATCTGGCTCCAGTTTGACTAGGAGCTCAACACAGGTCACCAGTGGATGGCCTGGTGTTATGCAGGAGAGCAGACTAGATGATCTAATGGTCCCTCCTCATCTGAAAATCTATGGTGATGAATTTCATTCCCCCGCCCTCAGCCAGTGAATTGGAGACCTAGATATAAAAATTCCAGACCACCATGGCCAACAACTCCTCCAAACACCTGCTTCTGCTGTTCATCCCCATTGAGGTGGAGGGTCACACGCTGGCTGTTGCAGAATGGGACCTATGACACATACTTGGACAGATCTTACATTTCAGCCATGATGCAACAGGCTTTTTAAAGCCTCAACGTGGCTGCCATAAGACCAGGCTGGGAATTTTGACAGGGTCTCCATCCATCCTCCCTGCAGCCCAGGCAGGAAGCTGTCAGGGTCAGCAGATCAGGAGAGAAGATCTACTGGTGGACTGTCTTTGCAGCTATCCAGCTGCAGTGGTTCATCACATCAGCTCCACTGCTATGGCTGCTCCTTGAATGGCCTTTACCCCAAAGACACAAAAGCCTCCAGAAATGATCCGGGCAGTACAGATTCATAAAATAGCCTTTTTGCCGTTCTAGGCAAATGGTCCAGGTTTAAGGTTTGCATAACAAATTGTGTGCGTGTGTGCATGGCATTGTACTATTGGGTTATCCGGGAGAGGGGGCGGGCGGAAGCCCGCCCCATGCTAACGGATCCCCCCCCAGCCTAAGGGGAGGATCCACAGGGCCACGGAAACCCACTAAGTGCGGGGGACAACTAATAAAAGAACAGGGACAGGAGCGAGGTCAAAGGGTCATAAGGAGGGAGCCTGATGGGGACACCGAGCAGAGAACCCCAGACAGCGCCCACTGCTCCTCGAAGGCGTCAAGGGAGCCAGCGGACGCCGCCCAGAGGAACTCCGCCCGGAGACGTGAGCGGACGAGGGACCGGAAACAAGCCCCACAGTCGCAGGAGTCTCCGTCGGCCAACCTCCTCTCCCTGGTCGCGTGGATGGCCTTTTTAGCCAGGGCGAGGAGGAGGTTGACCAGGAGGTCCCGCGACTTTGTGGGGCCACGGATAGGGAGTGCATGGATAAGGAGGTGAGGGGAAAAGTGCAGCCAGAAACGTAACAGAATGTCGGTGAGGAGCCGGTATAGGGGCTGCAACCTGGCGCACTCTAGGTAAACATGCGCCAGGGTCTCCCTCACGCCGCAGAAGGGGCAGGTGTCCGGGACGGGGGTGAACCGCGCCAAGTACACGCCCGTGCTAGGTGGGTCCTGTAGCAGGGTGGACCCTGCTCCTGCCCGAAGGGGTTTAAAAAGTGGCCTGGCAGGGCTTGAGAAGACAGCCTTCAGGCTAGGCTGATTGGGGAAGTGGCTGCAGCTGGGGGCCACGCCCCAAACAGAGCAACCGGGCCTTATAAGAAGGCCAGGGAAGCCAGGAGCCAGACAGTCTCTCTCTGGCTATAGAGAGAGATGGGCCTGGCTGCTTAGGAGCTTGAGACTAGATACCTGAGTGCAGCAGGGCTGGGGAAGGCTGAGGAGCTGGGAAGCTCCAGCCTAGAGAGCCCCAGGCTGCGGCCTAGCAGTGGGCCAACAGGTACTGGGGGTTGCAGGGGGCAACCCAGGGGTAGGTCCAAACCCAACTTTGCCTGTGATGAGTAGGCTGATACTGCAGTCTGCCCCAGAGGGTGGGGCTAGACAATGACTGGCAGTAGCCAAATACTGAGGCAAGGTAGGGATAGAGGGTGGGGGTTCCCTGAGAGAGAAAGGGAGACCCAGAGAGAAAGGGGTTGCTGCTAGGGGGCAGCGCCCCATGTAAAAGGGCACCGGGTCCAGGGAGGGACACGGGGGGCCTACGAACAGGTGGATCACAAGCCTGCAGAGGGTGCTCCGGGGCTGGACTGAGCTAAATTCGCAGAGCAACCAGCAGGAGGCGCCGCAGGGATGAGTCGACCCGTTTACAGTCCTTTTATTACCAGCTCAGGAGTATTGAAGGGTTTGAATGTCCTGCTATCAAGTACCAAGACCCTTTCGCAGAGATGCAGGGCTACTTCTGCTGACACATCCTGATGCCAGGACCATGCTGAGAAATATCTCTGCCAATTCACCCCAATGCCAAGAGGCAGAGCTACTTTTGCTGAATCACCCCAACGCCATGTCCCTGCACAGAGAGGTGGAACTATGTCATCACCTTCGCACCACCCTCACAGATCATGCTCAGAAATGCAGCACACTTTCTGCTGACTCACTCTTGCTGCCAGACCAGATGGGCCCTATTAATTCCAACATGGGAGTATGAAAAGGCATGTGCATCCCAGAGAGAATTAAGGTTAGGAACTGAGGAGGTTTTATAAAAAGAAACAGTCAAGCTCAAGAGAAAGCTTAGGTTGACGTTTATATTTTGGTGTTGTTCAGATGAGGAAAGGGACAAGCACTGAGAGAAGCCCTGGTTGTGTGTTGGTGCTGAAGAGGCTACAGGGAGGAAATACTTTAATGTACCCCCACTAGTCTCTCATCCCAAGGGCCAATCAGATCTGGTCATGCTTAGCTTCCAAAATCATAAAATAATCCCCCTTGTCAGCATGTTATTACAGATCCTAGTCTGCCCCTGATCCACAGAGGATATGAGTCTATTACAGCACAAGCTAGCTCAGGCTACAGAAGCTTATTTTTTACACTCTGGAGGTTTCCAGGTCTGTCCCCAGTGTGTCAGTCAAAATGTTGGCCATCATGTTAACATTGCTTGAGACAAGAGCCGATCGGGAACTTTTCAGGAGAACGTTTTTTCGCTGACAAAATACATCTTAGTCAAAACCAAAACTTTTCACAGAAAAGGGTTGGTTTTGACAATGATCTCTGCTAAGAAAAACAGGTGAACGAGGTTTTCGACTTTAAAAAAAAAAGGTTGAAAAAAGTTCTGAAGTTGTCAAAAGGTTCCGTGTCGACATAAAAATTTCTCAAGGAAAATTCTGGTTTCTTCTTCGAAAATGTACGTGAATTAGAGTTGAAAAAAATTGCTTTTCAATCCAATAAGGGATGAAATCAAAATGAAACATTTCAAAATGATTGAAACCGAAATATTTCCATTGACCTGAACTGGGCGGGGGGGGGGGGGGGGGGGCGGGACCTGGATTATCGGTTTGTGAAGTTTTTCAAGATTTCAACCCAATTCGGGGGAGGAAACTTTTGCAGGGAACCATGTCCTAGCCCTCTGAGGCCTGACCCAGGCTGAGGCCCGGAGCAAGGGAAAGCCCTGCGATATCTTTGGTGACGATGCGCCCACAGGCTCTGGATCGTAGAAGGGGCGTGTGTTTGGCCTGGCCTATGGCGGAATTCTGATTTTAAACACCCAGGAGCTTTGCGGGCGCTCACATTTGCGGGGGGTCTCCAGTTTGAGGGGATGGGGACACTCGGGTCAAGAAGCAAGGCCTAGCTCCACCCCGTCTCCCAGAGGGACGCCTGGCTGCAGGCCCCCCACCCCAGCGCCAGGGGGGGGAGGGGGCGGTCCACAGGAGCTGAGCCACTTCTGCTCTTTAAAATCACTTGTGTTCTCTCCTCCACCCCTGGATTCCCTCCCCCGCTCCTTCCTCTTCCTCTCCCCTGCACCTCCCCCAGTGTACCCTCCCCTCCCCCTACTTCCTTTTCCTCACCCCTTCGCCTCCCCCTTCCCCTGCCTGCCTCCTCTCCTCTAAACTTCCTCCTTCCCCGCTCCTCCTCTCCCCATTTACAGTAACTGGAAGCTTCACAGGCCCCGCCAGCGAGCTCATTCACAGCCCAGCGTCACTGGGCCAGCTAAAGCCACAGAGCCGGCCGCAAGCTGAGCTCATCAGCCACAAATATGCCCCCGACTCCCTGGTTTCGCTTTCGTCTCCTTGCTGAATTTCAAGGACCCCGAGTTCGAAAGAGAAACTGGGGGAGGGGGCGCGCCAGACCCAGACCCCCGGATTGGCATGCGCCCAGCTCTGGGGGAACGCCTGGGCTAGAACAGGCCAAAGATTCCAGAGCTGAACTCAGTGTAACCGGGCCGCTCCCAACCCTGGGGTGACGGGAACCAGCTCTGCTGCTTGGGGAATGCCCAGGGTGGGGGTGGTTAAGTGGCTTTATGCACTCCCTTGCATTCCCTGGACACTGGGGCTCCTGGCATCAGTGAGAGCAACCTCAGGGCTGCTCTAACTCATGCTCTGCCCCCTACAGGCCCAAGGGGAATAGGGAATAGCCACAGTCCAGTCCACTCCCGACAGCAGGGGCTGGAGGCTCCCTGCACTGGAAGGATTCTCAGGGGCCAGAGCAATCAGAAGGATCTTAGCATAAGCAAGAATCCAGTGGGTCAAAACTCATCTCTCGTTTGACTCCACCGAACTCAACAGAGCACTAATGGACAGAGGAGCCGAGAGGGATTGTAGCCTGGGAAATTTCACGGCCGCGGGATAGTTCAAGGGGAGAAGGAGCAAACCTTAATTCAGTAAACACCAGCAGTGTATCCCAGACAGGAAGGCTCATCCAGGGGCAAAGGCGTTAACGTTCGATTTGGGAGAGACAGGGTCAATT
This sequence comes from Mauremys mutica, assembly GCF_020497125.1. Lineage (NCBI taxonomy): Eukaryota > Metazoa > Chordata > Testudines > Geoemydidae > Mauremys > Mauremys mutica. The sequence goes on along the minus strand of NC_059088.1, from coordinate 65,999 downwards.
CCTAGCTCCGCTCCAGACTCCCTGGGTGACCGTGGGCAGGTCACGCAATCTCTCTGCGCCTCAGTTTCCCCATCTGTATCCGAAGGATAATAGCACTGCCCTGTCTCACGGGATGTTGGAATAAATGCATTAAAGACTGGGAGGTGCTCAGATATGACAGTGATGGGGGCCAGCGAAGTACCTTACTTAGCTATTACCCAGGACCCCATTGTGCTTGGCGCTGTACATGCACAGAGCGAAAACACAGTCCCTGCCCCCAAAGACCTCACAATCTGAAGCTTGAAACTATGAAACCTAAAGGCACAGACACTAAAAGGCACATAAAGAGAACCCCCACCTTTTTATTATTTAAAAACTCAGGATTTTAAAGCCAATCTCATGATATTTTTTTTTGGATGGGGCTGCACTGTATTTTTTGGAAGACATGGGGCCGGCGACGTTGCGTGGGACGTGGTAACGTCGCAGCCAGGCTGACAAGGCTGCGTGGGGACCGGCAATGCCATGCTGGGGCTGGCGACGCTGCCTAGGGGCTGACAGAGCGAGGCCGCATGGGCGCTGGTGAGGCTGCACCAGGACTGGCGATGCCCGGTTGGGTGGTGCAAGATCCACTGAGGGCCCATGCTCCCTTGCGCCAGCCACATCTCTTTACGACTGGGGAGGGCTGGGCCGGAAACAGGAAGCTCTGCATCAGAACGGCTTCCTCCTCCCCCGACCCTGCGCTGGGGAAATTGGCTACCGCAGAGAGCAACCAATGAGCGCAACAGGGCTGGCGTTTGCCTCTGACTGCATCTGCACAGCCTGGGCTGGGGATGTCCCATATCAGACCTATCCAGTCAGTGCTGTGCTGCCTGGAGCGCACGCTTAGCGGCAAGTGAATCCAGACAGAGTCTGAGCCAGCGGCTCGGCAGTGTCCATTATATCATTGGTGTCAGTTACACCAGCTTGGACCCCACCCCTCGCGCCTGATTCTCAGTTACCCCATTCCCCTGCCTTGGGTAGAAATGGTGGCGGCGCCTTTAAACTACCTTTGTGCTCCCCATATTCTGGGCCCTGCCCGGCTTCTGCTCCAAGTTAGAGCAGCCTCAGGGCTGCTCTACCTCAATGGCCCCTGGGAAGCAAAGAACAGCTGCAGCGCAGAGCACTCTAGCCATGCCACTGCTCCACCCCCTGTGGGAGCAGAGCCTGCCCCTTCCACCAGATCCACCGGGTGGGGAGGCCCCAACATGGGTGGAGGGGATGCTCAGGGGGGGGGGGCTGTACACTCCCAAAGCAGCCTAAAGGGCCCTTAGCATCACCAAGAATCAAGCCCCCGGGGCCTCCAGCTGCCTCACTGGGACGACCAGTGGGCTACGAGCAGCCCTGATGCAGGATGCTAATGGAGTTGCAGCAGGGCCAAGTTGAACCTTGGGGTAAGTCCCAGCAGCACCATGATGCTGCCTCCCTCGCTATTAGCAATTCCGGTGCTCGGTGCAGAGTCCCGCTCTCCTCACGAAGACTGACCTTAGCCAGGCTGGGTCTGGGCTGCAGAGACCCATCTCCTCTCTCTGCAGCTGCTCTGGAGACAGGCTCCTCTGGGGCTCGGGGGCCTTGCGCTAGCTGGAAACCACCTGCTCTGACGGTAGCTGCCCTTTCAGAAACCCCAGAGCTCTGAGGTCTCCACGCCCCCGCAGGGCTCTGAGCACGCTCCCCAAAGGGAATCAGAGCACAAGGCGAGTTCCCAGGTGATAGCAGGTCCTCACTGCAGAGGCAACCTTTGCAGCCTGGACCCCCAACCCCACTTCCAGTTCCATCCACACACAAACCCCGCCCAGCTGGCCCGGTGGGTTAGAGCCGGGTGCCACTTGCACTTTGCAGTGCGGATGCAGGTTAAAACCTCTCTAGTCCTCCAAGGCCTTCCCCCCCTTCCCCCCCTGTGCCCGCAAGGGCAGACAAGTTCTCCCATGAGGATCAGAGCTTAGCGCCACGCTGAGATCCCCGGGCGTGAGCCTGCAGCCGTTCGAGCAGCACGCGGCCAAGCGCAGCAGCAGCAGCGAGGGGTGGACCAGTAACTGGGGTCGGGCTGCGCTGCTCCCACCCGGGCTAGGTTGAACCAGGCGCCGATCAGCCGGGCTAGCTCTGCAGTGAAGCCCCATCTGGGGTCGGCTGTGTATGCCTGCACTGCACTGTGTTTGTACTGGAGAAGGCCAATCAGAGAAGTGTGGCTGGTGCTTAGAAGGGGAGGTTTGGGAATGGTCCCTAGTTCTTGTGGCAGGTAGTTCCACCGGCTGGGACAAGGAGGTTCTGTCTCCTGCACAGACCCGCTTTACCCTGACCGTGGCCGGTTCCTTGGGGCCTGAGCAGCAGAAATGTTGCCCACCGGCCCTGTCCCAGAGCTTTAGAAGCTTGAAGAGAAAGACCGAGCCCTTGAACTTGACTCTCTATTCAACGGGAGCTGGTGCTGAGAGCAGCAGACAGAGTGATGAGCTGGTGGGAGCCCACCTTGCTGAGGAGGCATGCTGCAGAGTACTGTGTGAGCTGCAGTTTCCCACGCACTGAAGGCTTCATGCCAGGTCTATCACATGGCTGTGGTTCAGTGACGAAGGCCTGAGTTACTGAGGCCAGGTCTTTGTCCAGCGGGATGGGATGGAGTCCCCTGGCCAGCTGGCTGCACGCTCCTCAGCGGGCTCCCCTCCGTCCTCCAGCATCACCTCGGTCTTGCTCAGGTTCAGCTTCTCTTCAGCTGTTCCTCAGCCATGAGCTGACCTCGTCGTCCCTGGGCCACATGGGGGTGGGCGGTGCATGGTGATGGATAGGCAACATCTGCGTATTGCTGGCACATGTCTGACCGGGCTCACATGCAGATGTTGAATAGGACCAGCGGGAGAATGGATTTCTGTGGGACTCCACCAGGGAGGGGTCCAGTGGCCGAGGGGCGGTTCCCCCATCACTGCTTGTCAGTCGCATCCCTCCAGGAAGGACTTAAACTATTTTGGTGCATTCCCTGGACCCCGTGCCAGAGTAGATGGGCCATTGGTCAGATCTGGTTGGGGCAGGGACTGTCTTTTTGTTCTGTTTGTACAGCACCTAGCACCATGGGGTCTTGATCCATGAGTGGGGCTGCTAGGCAATACCATAATACACCTAACACATAATATGGCAGTGGGTAGCACACCAGGCTAGCTAGACTGTTGCTCTGATTCAGTGCAGCAGGGCACGAGATGCCAGACTAGATTACTAGAACATAGGGGTTGCTGGATAGGGTCGGACTCAAGGTACTTGCAGCCCAGGATCTTTTCCCTGACACTGGTCAGTGCCAGATGGTTCAGAGGAAGGTGGGGAGGTTTGGGAATGGTCCCTAGTTCTTGTGGCAGGTAGTTCCACCAGCTGGGACAAGGAGGCTCTGTCTCCTGCACAGACCAGCTTTACCCTGCAGTAGCAAATGGGGAATAATCTGCCCCCCACATTAGGGCTCCTTCTGGTCTCAGAGATCATCTCAGACCCTGAAGTTTAATCTCCTTTCACAATGTGACCACCAGTAATTATTACAATTCTGGATATTATGTGTATTACGGTAGCAGCCAGAGGCCCCAACCTAGACTGGGGTCCCCCATTGTGCCAGGTGCTGCACAGACCCCGACCAAGATCAGGGCCCCATTGTGCCAGGCGCTGCACAGACCCCAGCTGAGATCAGGGCCCCGTTGTGCCAGGTGCTGCACAGACCCCAGCTGAGATCAGGGCCCCATTGTGCTGGGTGCTGCACAGACCCCGGCCGAGATCAGGGCCCCGTTGTGCCGGGTGCTGCACAGACCCCAGCCGAGATCAGGGCCTCCATTGTGCCGGGTACTGCACAGGCCCCAGCCGATATTTTTCACCCAGCTCTATTTAGGTGCCAAAGTCCCATTGACTTTCAATGACACTTAGGCTCCTGAGGCCCCAGTTTACTTCTGAAAATGGGACTTTAGGCACCTAAGTCCTGTAGGCGCTTTTGAAAATTGCACCAAGGCAACTTGGGAGCAGCGTGGAAAGCAGCACTGGGGAGAAGCAGCGAGAGCGAGCAGCTCCCGTAAGCGGAACTGAGGAAGGAACTTGAGTGCAAGCCCAGCAGAATGAAGGGTTTCAGCAAAACAAACAGCTTTGCTCTCTCTGCATCTGCCCGAGTCACACACACGTGCAGGGAGGCTGGTATGTTTCATGTCTCCTGAGAAAGCCCTGATTGGCCGCCCGCTCACTCGTCTTCCCCTGCAACCAAGGGGCCAGAGACTCTCAACCAAGCCTGCATTCACTCACCGATGGAGCAGCTAACCCGCCTAGAGCTGGAGCCAAACGCCCTCTGAATATCGGTTCATGGACTGCATTGAAGTCCAGGTCCACCTCTAATTTACACAGCGCATCATCCATCCCGTAAGACCTCAGAGAACTTTACAAACTAGACAAGGATCACTTTGCCACCACTAAAATGCAGCCACCTCTAGGGTAGGACATGGCAGCTGATCAACGTCACGTGGGGATGCTGAGCAGGCATCGCTCACCCAGTACTGAAATGCAGCTCCCTCTGGTGTGGGACACAGCAACTGTCCAATGGGACACAGCCACACTGTGCAAGGGATCGCTCAGCCAGCGTTGAAATGCAGCCACTTCTGGGGTGGGATGCAGCAGCTGCTTAATAGCTGAATAGCAATAGTACACACTGATTGCTCACCCAGCACTGCAATGCAGCTGCCACTGAGGTGGGATGTGGCAGCTGATCAATGGCACGCAGCAACACTGCGCAAGGAATTGCTCACCCAATACAGAAACACAGCCACCTCTGGGGGGGGGTGGTGGAGGAGGGATGCAACAGCTGCTTAACTGCTGCACAGCCACAATGCGCAACACTGCCTCGGACAGAAAGTGAAGGAGGTAATTTAGAGAGGCAGAAGGGAATAACTGAGATTAAAAATTGGGTAGAGCACCAGGGTTCACACCCTTGAGCAAATCGCCCTGGGCTCTTTAGTGACCAAAATCCCCCAGTGGCAGGCACCTCCGACATATAGCAGTGGTGAGAGCCTCAGAACAGGTGGGAGCACACAGCAGAGCCAGCTGGGCGTTCCACAGCTGCAAGACCAGGATTACGTGACACCAGGGGCCAAGAAAGAACCACAGGGTTGGTCTGTGTCCAGCAGCCTCCATAGAGAATCCTCTTTCTAGTCATCACAGCTGAGTCCTCGGTTGTTCCGACCACCAGGGACGCTCTGGATGGTCTCCAAAAGTGTAACACCCCAGTGACGGTGCATTGGGGTCAGTCCTGAAGTCAGGTGGCTTGGGAGTTCCCATCCAAGGACCAACAAGGCCTGGCCATGCTTCGCTTACAGAAATCACAGGATAACCCAGCACCGATCTCCCGGCAGCCCTTAGCCACAGAGAACACAAGCTTGTTACAGCCCCAGAGCTCAGGGCTCAGCCCCCGCCACCACCACTGAAATGCAGCCACCTCTGGAGTGGGATGCAGCAGTTGCTTAACAGTGGCAGAGCCAACGTGCACAACAGTCGAGGACGGGAAGTGAGGGAGCATTAAAACCGCAGGGGGAGGAGGCTTTCGAGAGGCAGCTAGGGAACACTGGCTCTTCAGTTCAAGCCACTGTCGCATTGAGCTCTGGGACATCCAGCTCAATGACCTGTGTCAACCAAGATAATTTGCTTGCCAGCTTCCTTAAAGCTCCTCTCCTTGGGAGAGAGCCTGGGGCATCCTGGCTCCATTGTTCAGTCTGTGGTCACCCTAGGAACATCCCCGTAACATGGCAACCTCACCCGGGATTTGACTATCTAAACACCGTGGGAGCTGTTTATAGCATGTTCCCCAATCAATGGGGATGTTGTTTTTAAACACCGGGCCAAGATTACATCTTTTCGGGGCCAGTTCCTAGGGGCAGTAGAGCCTAGTGGGTGGAGCACTAGACTGGGACTCAACAGACCTGCGTTCTAGTCTCAGATCTGCGGCTCGGAGACCTCAGGCAGCTCTGTGCCTCAGTTTCCCCACCTGTAAAATAGGGATACTGGTGCTTACCCTCCTTTGAGATCTACTGATGAAAAGGGAGAGCTAGGGATGATTATTATTCAGGACCCAAGTCCTACTGGGCGACAGGCAGGGAATATACGGACTGCCAAACTCCTATCGACCAGCTCTCCCTTGAGCCCAGTCTCACAGAGTTTAAGGCTAGACGGGACCATTAGATCACCTAGTCTGCTCTCCTGGAGAGTACAGGCCACTATTTCCCACCCAGATACCCCTGTACTGAGCCTGGTGACTCTAGTTAGACCAAAGCGTTTCAGCCCTCAAGAGACGAAATTGTTTTGTACCACACGGAGAGACCAGGAGAAACTGAGGCCCCTGTGATGGCAGAGCCGGTGAGACATGCCCAGGTGATCTGCCAGAAAGACATAAAACCACCAACGTCCCTGCCAATTTGACCCGGGGGAAAAGTCCTGCTCCGATATGCCTCAGAGGCAAGGGAAGCCCACAGGCTGCATCTAATGATGTGACCGCACAGCACTCCCTATCCGCAAATCTCAGAGAGTTTTATCCTCCTCCCCAGAGGGAGGAAACTGAGGCACAGAGAGAGACCGGTCACCCAAGCGTCCTCCCAATCTGGTATCCTGTCCACTAGAACCAGGGAGCAGGTGGTCCTTGCTGACCCCAGTCGGTAGTCAGCCCTGAAACCTGGTGATGGCACTGCCACCTAGCGCCTTTCCAAAGCCGTTCCACGGCGCCATCTGCCATTTGTGCAAATAGGGAAACGGAGGGCCAGGAGGGGAAGCAGCTTCACAGACGGAAGCAGTGGCAGAGTCCAAAATGGAACATAGAAGTCCCAGCCTCCTCACCCCTCTCACCCGCACTTCCCTCCCCGAGCTGGGAATAGAGAGAACGCAGGAGAACGCCCAGCCAGCCTGCTCCAACCCCTAACCCCTGCTTCCCTCCCAGAACCCAGGAGTCCTGATTCCCACTCCCGCTTGTCTGATCACTTCCCCAGACTTCCTCCCAGAGCTGGGAATAGAACCCAGGAGTCCTGGGTCCCAGCACCACATAGAACCCAGTTAGTAAACACGGCGACTGGGACTCAGCAACACACAGTCATGCCGGGGCGGGCCGCACACCCGCTCCTGCTCTGACTGGTTCCTGGCAGCTTCTCGAACACAGAACACAGTGAGCGCCACTCGAGGACTCACAGACCATTTAAAGGGAGACTCCCCTATTCCCACGCACAACACGAGGCCTTTCATGCCAAGCAGGATTCCAGTATGATTGTCACCCTAGATATGGCTCCCAGAGGAAGAGCTCAGTTAACGAAGGCAAGGGCTCACCTAACACAACCCCGCACATTTCCTTTTGATCTGGTGTAAATCTGGAGTAAGTGCCTTGACATGCCGGATTTACACCAGGGTAAGTCAGAGTCTGCCCTAGCCTCCCTGTTTCCTTGCGTCTCCGAGGAGTAAGAGACGAAGAGTGATTTGCTTCTCTTGTCTCCCCGCACAGTCACATGGGAATGACTGAGACACCCAAGGACTCATTTCCAGAGACAGTCACTGTCTTACCAGTGAGAGAAACGCTGGCCCATTCCGCCCTGCCATCCTCAACCCAGGCCACCACCAGCACCGATCAGTGCCCCCCCCCCGCCGCCGCCAGCCCCAGAGCATGTGTCGGGGGTGGAAACCAAGCCCGACTTTTGCCTTATCTCAATACACCCGATTCAGGCTTTCCTAGATCAGATTTTCGTTGGGCCTAGATCAGAGTTCATGGAGGTTGAATTCGCCTCCTGGCCACGCTTTCCGGATCTCACACACTTGGGCCTAGCTGCATCGGTTAGGGGTGTGGGTTTTTACCGGCCCAGCTATGCTCTAGTTCGTAGGGACGTGGCTATACCAGGAGAAAAGGGCCGGGGAACCAACATCAGCTAGACCAGCAAAAGCCCTCGTTAAAAATGTTGCCAGTATAATAAAGTTGCTTAGGGATGTGACATCCCCATTCCAGCAAAAGCCCTGCTGTAACTGCAGTTATAGGGCCTAGAAGTGCCTATGCCGATATCACTTATTTGGTTGTACGGTAGAAGCGATACTGATGGACGCACGCTTTGCCACAGGCTGTGTCAATACTAACTGTCTGTTAGTCTTTAAGGTGCCACCAGACTCCTTGTTGTTTTTATACAAGGAGGGTTTGCCGGTGCAGTTATCCCGTATAAACCAGGCTTTAGAGTCCACACTGAGAGGGCTATGCCGGGAAAACTTGAGTGTAGACGTAGCTTGAAGGTCCATTCTCCCCGGCATCTTTCGCAGCAGGACCAATGTTGTAAAAGTTGGTCCAGTATTACCCCACCCACCTTGTCTCTCTAATAGCAGGAGCATGACAGAGCTGGGAAAGGAACCCAGGAATCTTGACTTCCAGCCTCCCCTGATCTAACTACTAGACACCACTCCCTTCCCAGAGCCACGGATGGAACCCAGGAGTCCTGACTCTCATTCTCCCCTGCTCTAACCTACTTGACCTCACGCCCCTCCCAGAGCCGGGAAGAGGATCCAGGAGTCGGGGCTCCCCAGGCCTGTCGTAAATTCCCCTCCCCCAAATGCACGCTGCACGCACTCACCCGGACGGTGGTTAATACAGCTCTAAAGCTCAAATGCACTTTGAGACATGGTCTTATTAAAGCACAAGTCTGAGCGTCAGGACTCCTGGGTCCTGTCTCCAGCTCTAGGAGGGGAGCAGGGTCTAGGGGTTAGAAGGGGGGCGGAGGGGCTGGGAGTCAGGACTCCTGGGTCCTATGCCCAGTGCTGGGAAAGTAGTGAGGTCTAGTGGAAGGCTGGGAGTCCGGACTCCTGGGTTCTTTTCCTTGCTGCCATTGGCGTGTTATGAAAGGCTCCGATTGTGCCCACTCTGAGTCTCACACCAAGCCCCAAAACTAAGGGCCTACCCATTGCCCCAGCTCAGGGCTCACCGAGCCTGGCACCCCCCAATTCCAGGCACAGCTCCACGGCTGGGCATCCCTCTCTTGGTCCCTTCCTGCGACTGTCGGTCCTCTACAGAGCCGGGGCCTGCTCGGGTCTCCCCGCCAGGGGCTTTGCGGCTGGGACTCCCACCCCCCTGCTCGTCAGCCCCCACCCCACCAGCGTTCACCCTCCTGCCTGTGCCCCAACCCCAGGGGAGCTGCCCCGGTGCCCTGGCCCTGCTCCAGGGGCTGCATTCCCGTGTGCCAGGGCATCAGGGCCTGGTTCACCCCACGCCCAAGCCAGCCCCACTGTTAACCCCTTAGCGGCTGAAGGGTTCATTGCTGGTGCCTGCTTCCCCTCACTGGATCCCATTTCCTCCCCAGCCCCGAAGACAGAAACGCCTGCAAGCACCCTCCGACCCCACCACCCACCTTCCTGTTAACCCCTTAGCTGCCAGGTGAGGAAGCATGTAAGACTCCCCAGTTCTGTGTTAACCTCTTAGCTGTCAACTGGGGCCCATAACCACCCACCACTCTGCTGTTAACCATTTGGCTGCCAGCTGGCCCAGCAACTCCCCACCCCCACCCCCAGACACACACACACACACACACACTACTGTTAACCCTTTAATTGCCAACTGGGTCTCAATCCCTCACCTTTTTTTTTTTTGGTGGATATTAACCCCTTAGCTGCCAGTGAGCCCCCAAAAGCCTTGCCTCCCTCTTTGATGTTGACCCCTTAGTTACCAGCTTGATGCCATAAACTCCCCCTCCCCCTGGACATTAACCACGTCACTGCCAGCTGGATCCCATAAGTCTCCAGCTCAGCTCCCAGATTAACACCTTTGCTGCCAGGAGGCTGGAGGATGCCCGGCCCCATTCCGCCCCCGAGTCTCCCGCTCACCCACCTGGGACATCTGGGGCCGCAGGTTGATCTCCCGCAGGTTGACGGCGTGGGGCATTAGGTTGTTGAGAAGCTGGCAGAGCAGGACGCCGTCGCGCAGGGCCTGAGCCAGTTCGCACACCTGGGAGCTGGGCCAGGTCACCCGGTGGTTGGGGGGCAGCACCCGGCACTGGATCAGCCAGTTGGCGCATTGCTTCCACAGCTCCATCTCCCCGACTGAGCGTCCTCGCTGGCTGGCTGCTGGCTGCTTCTGCTGCCTCCGCCTCCTCCTCGTGTCTGGGAAACCGATGCCTGAGAGCGACAGCTTCCTCTTTTGCAACTGACAACACCAAACCACAGAGCAAGGGAGCCCATGTGGGGGCTGGGGTGGAGCAGGCCTGGGAGCTTCCCCCTCCCGCACCCCAGGGAGGAGCTGCAAGGGGAGGGTGCCCCTCCCTCCAGGGGCATCAGAGAGAGCTGCTCTGGTGAGCAGGGTAAGAGCTGGCAGAGGAGACAGGCCCCTTTTAAAAGCACCTCCTGGGGAAAAAAGACACAGTTAGTTCCTGTGCGCACATAGCTTGGGGAGCCGGGGCTAGACCCCCGGTCACACTGCTCTGCTCCCAAAGGCTTTGGTCCCCTGAGCTAAAGGAAAAACCTCCCCTGCTTGGGGCAGTAGTAGACACCTTATCTTCTCTATAGGACCGGGCAGTGTGCTCTTGTTGTCTCTTTCACACACATGCACCATGTGGCAGGCAGGTCAGTATGATCCCGGTTTCACAGGTGGGGAAACCGAGGCACAGAGCAAGGGCGTGATATGCCAAAGATCAGCCAGGAAGTCACCAGCAGACTTAATAGAAGCAACTCCCTGTTTCTGTCATAAGAAGGGCGGGGGCCGTTCTCGGTGGCATGTTTCCCCCTCATAAGGCAAATCAGTTCCCATTAAGCACAGCTGGAGGGAGTGACAAGGAGCAGAGACACAGCCAGTGATCTGAGCAATAGAAGCAGCAGATGGGTTTGCTTTTCTGGGGAGATCATGGGAGGGGGCAGGCCAGGGAGCTGGTATCTACAGTGAGATGCCCTGGGTGGGTCAGCTTCTGTACTGAGCCTAGAGCAGTCTCCATCCACTATCCCCCCCCCCACCTGCAAATTCCTAGCAGCTCTTCCAACCCTATCTCCTCCTCCCACCTTCTTCATTTAAATTCCTGTGCTGCCACCTGTCTGCCCCAAGTGTCCACTAGGGGTCACTCTTCTACACATTTTGCAGCGGAGGAGGCAGCGCTTGCAGACAGATTTGTAGGGGGATTTGGTTTCAAACCTGAGTCTGAGCTCTGTGTTTACATTGCAGTGTAGACACAACCCTAGGGGTGTCTGGCCCTTCACACTCACACAGCTGGGATCTAACCCTCTACCTAGGCTAAAGGATTGTATCCAGATTGTATCCTCAGGATGAGGGGTGGAGTATGGGGAGAGAGAGACAGTATCTATCTATCCCCATAGTCACCGATTCATCTATTCCCATTAACAACCCAGACTCTGTTTGTCTATAGCAGTGGTTCTCAACCAGAGGTACGTGTACCCCTGGGGGTACACAGGGGTCTTCCAGGGGGTACATCAACAAGCTACATAAAAGCACTAGCGAAGTCAGGACAAGCTACGATTTCATACAATGACTTGTTTATACTGCTCGATGTACTAAACACTGAAATGTAAGTCCAGTATTTATATTCCAAATGATTTATTGCATAATTGTATGGTAAAAATGAGAGAGGCAGCAATTTGTCAGTATTGTAATACTGTGCTGGGACACTTTTAGAATCAGAGAATCTCAGGGTTGGAAGGGACCTCAGGAGGTCATCTAGTCCAACCCCCTGCTCAAAGCAGGACCAAACCCAACTAAATCATCCCAGCCAGGGCTTTGTCAAGCCTGACCTTAAAAACCCCAAGGAAGGAGATTCCACCACCTCCCTAGGGAACCCATTCCAGTGCTTTCACCCTCCGAGTGAAATGTTTTTTCCTAATATCCAACCTAAACCTCCCCCACTGCAACTTGAGACCATTTTGTATTTTTATGTCTGGTTTTGTAAGCAAGTGGTTTTTAAGTGAGGTGAAACTTGGGGTACACAAGACAACTCAGACTCCTGGAAAGGGGAACAGTAGCCTGGAAAGGTTGAGAGCTGCTGATCTATAGCTGTGGTTTTCAACCTGTGGTCCTTGGACCCCTGCGGATCCACAGACTATGTGTAAGATTTCAAAAGGGGTCCAGAAACTTCTTTTGAACATTTTATGGGTCCACAAATTAAAAAAAGGTGGAAAGCTGCTGATCTATAGCCATGTGAACTGTTTGGAAACTGATGTTGTGTTTCACCATTTTTTTTTAAAGCTCATTTTCTCAAAATTTTTCTAAAACCCACCGAAAAATTCCATTTTTTTGACCCAAAAAAGTTTTAGTTTTTTAGTTGTGAGGGCAGGAATTGTCTCTCGCTATGTGTCTGTGCAGCACCTGGCGCAATGGGGGCCCTGATCTCGGGCGGGGTCTGTGCAGCGCCTGGCACAACAGGGACCGCGATCTCTGTCGAGGTGTGTGCAGCATCCATGTTTGGCTAAAGCATGGTTTCTAGAAAGGCATCCAGTCTGGATCCGAAGACATCAGAGATGGAGAAGCCGCCCCTTCCCTTGGTAGCCTGTTCCAATGGCTATTCACACTCACTGTTAAAATACATGCCCTATTTTCTAATTGAAACGTGTCCAGACATCCCATCCAGCCATCAGTTTCTGTGCTGCCTGTGAGGGTACTTACCCAGCGTGCTCAAGTCACCACATTTGTGGTCCTGGGTTTGGAGCTGATGTTAAACCAATCTCAATGCCGGGTCATTTCCTGCCCAGTCACCCAGCTCAGAGTTCCCCATCAGAGCACCTGCAAGGTAGGTAGGTTTATGAGTCACCACTTGAGAATGTCCCAGCCTGATGGGGTCAACTTTTCACTCAGCAACTCCAGAGCCTGGAGAAAACGAGGGGAAATAAATGTTTAATACTGGATTAATTGGCAAATGAACGATCCTGCAGGGCAGTTATTTATCTCTGCTTCTCCAAGTATGTCCTTGCTTCTTTCTCCTACCCCTTAGGAGTGGGAACAGCAATCTTGCGAGCTTAGGGATCTATCCTGCCCTCCATCACCATAATGCCTGGGCACTTCCCACATAAAATCAGTAGCCGCAGTGGAGACCTCCAGTTCCTAAGCTCCAGCTCAAAATCAGTGAAACTCCTCATAGCTCACGTCTGCCATGCTGAACCTGATAACAAGCCAGGCACGCTGCAACCACTGCTCCTGATTGGTCAGGGATCGGGCCCATCCATGTATTTCTGTAAAGCCAACTTCCTTGCCTCCACCCATCTCATTGTCTCACCCACCCTATTACCATATACCTCACCATACATGAGGCAGGAAAGGGCTTTTGTGTCAGTTTCACAGTTGGGGAAACTGAGGCACAGTTGCACATACATGTTCACAATAGAAGAAGGGGTGGGCAGAAGCAACTTTGCCAAAGCTGCAGATAAAGCCTGTGACAGAGCAAGAAATTGAAGCCAGTCTGTCTTAAACCCCAGGTTAGTGCTCTAACCACTGGACCACACTTCCTCTTTCTTTTCTGTTTTGTCTACTTGAATCAGAAGCCCTTCAGAGTGGACCCGACATTTTCTGTGTTCGTACAGCACCTAGCACAACTGGGGCCTGGCTTGGCTGGTCTCTATGTGCTACTATTTAGATATTTAAGAAATAACATTCTCTGGCATGTGAGAGGCAGTGGGGTCTAGTGGCTAGGGCATGGTCTAGGGACTGAGAACCCCTGGGTTCTAATCCTGCCTCTCCCGCTGCCCTGCTAGGCGGCCTTGAGCAAGTCACACCCCTCTCTGTGCCTCAGTTTCCCCTCCCTTTGTCTGTTTGGAAGGGGGGCCCTTTGGGGCAGGGACTGGGTGTATGTGCAGCACTGAAGTGGTTCAGTTGATTTACACCAGCTAGGGAGTTGGTTCCCAGGTCAAGGCTGGCAATTGCAGCCCCCGGGTGATCTAATAGTGACAGCGTCATCCTTCCCGACGCAGACATTACTCATGGCCCCGAACAAGGAACCAGGCCTGGTGCTGCTGAGATGAGATTCAGCCTGATTCAGCCAGCCTCTCTCTGCCTCAGCTTTGTTCCAGGCTGACACAGTCATGGTAATAGCAGGGAAATCTGTCAGCAAGCACCCCCCACCTGTCCAAGAAACTTGCTGGAAAAGTCAACCCACTCCTTCCGTCCCCAGCTGCCACCAGCCATCTGGCGCGTTGTTCCTGCTTCGATCCTCGCTGGGCCCCTACTTCCAGAGTCTTTTATAAAGGAAAAACCCCTTTATAAGGCCATAATCTGATCCCCCAAGCAAGGTCGGGCCAGGTCCGACCTTGGACAGGGAACCTTGCACTAAAGACAGTGGTGAGAGTGGTTCAGTAGGGGGTGCGCTCCCTTCTGAATCAGTGCTGACCCTGCTACCCTAGGGTGGCACTAGGGGGCACTGTGCTGCAGGGAGCAGAGTGGGTGGCTGGTTCGTTCAAGGGGGTTCTCCTCTCCAAATCAGTTCTGATCCCAATCCCATAGCCAGGTGGCAGGGGGTGCTGTGCTGCAGGGTGACGGCTCAGTAGGGGGCGCTCTCAGCTCCACGTGGACCCCAGTGCTGCGGCATGGTGAGAGGGGGCGCCATTCTGCTTCACGCAATAGATGAGAGGGGTTGATACAAGGAGCCCGTTGAACCAGAGGGTGGGAAGCAGCCAAGGGGGGCGGTGCACAAGGCCCTGGTGACAGGAGGTGTTTCATACACCAGCACGCACATTCACACTCAAGCCGACACCCACCCACAGTCACATTCACACCAACAATCCTAGAGGAGTGGTCACATCTGCTGCACAAACAGCAACCCTCACCACGGCTGTGCTTACACCCTCACCCCCCCCACACTTACTTACGCACAACACACACCAGCTGCCCCTCCACAGTCAGATTCACAATACCTCATAATCACACAGGCTCCCAAACACACTTCTCAGTATCTCTTCAAGGCTACACAACACACTAGCACCCAGGCACACTCGAAACACAGACTCACAAAGACAACCCAGGTGACACCCACAAGCCTACCTGAGGACACTAACGTGCCATTACACCAATTTACATCCAGAAATCAGACTCACAAACATACTAGCTCACACTCATACACTTCAAACTCACACCCAAAACACACAACCAGACTCACCATCTGTCACAGAGATACACTCAAACTCACACCCACTATCACACTCAGAGCACACAACCCAACTCAGTCACACAGATACATTCAAACTCACTAACACACCCAGAATACACAATCTGACTCAGCAACGCACAAACTGTCATAAACACTCCAACTCACACCCAAAACACACAACCAGACTCACCTTCTCACATTCAAACCTTCACACTCAAACTTACATCCACTATCACACCCAGAATACACAACCCGACTCACCAACTCAGTCACACAGATACATTCAAACTCACACCCAGAATGCACCAAACTCAGCAACACAAACTCACAGTGATACACTCAAACTCATTCCCAGAACCCACACCCCAACTCACAGCCACAGGGATACACTCCGCCTCACACCCAGACTCACAAGCGTTCACCACCTCACATCGTCCCAGCCCCAGCCCCTCACCGTTGCGCGCAGCCCCGCCTGGTGCCGGGCTCCGCTCCCGGGGGTGGGTCCGGGCCCTGGGCGGAGCCGCTGCCGGGCGCTGGAATGTGCGGAATGGGGAGAGCGGAGAGCCCGGGGCTGGCGGGGACCTGTCGGGGCTGGAGGGAGCCGGAGCCGCGCACGGGACCCCCTAGCGCAGCGCTGCGCCCCTGCCGCTCAGGTACGGGGGACTCGGGGGAGACACCCGCCCCTGCGCCTGCCCTGGACGGGAAGGGGGAGCCCTGCCGGGGTGGATCTCCAGGGGGGTTGCTTCTGTCTTGGGGAGCGGCTAGAATCGGGGGGGGGTATCCTGGAGGTGAGATCGGGGTGGGGGACTGCCCGGGAGGTGAGATGGCGGGGGACCCTACCCATAGGAGATTCAGATGAGGGGTGTCTGGAAGTGAGATCTGGGTGGGGACCCTACCCTATAGGAAAGGAAACGAGCCAGATCGGGGTGGGGGACTGCCCGGGAGGTCAGATCTGAGAGGGGGGGAGCCCTGGCCTATAGGAGGTGGCCAGGATCTGGGGTGGGGATCCATTCTGGGGACCCCTGCCCTGGCAGTGAGATGGGAGACGTTCCCACTGGCTCCTGCCCTGATGGGGTTCCCAGTTACAGGGCTGGGGGAGATTTGTTTTGGGGGAGCATTTTAGCAAAGACGTCCCCCCCCCAGCCTAGGGGAATCTTATCTCTGTTCCCCACCGCCATTTTTCAGATTGTTTCCCCAGAAATAGACTGGAGCGCTCCCTAAATCCCCTGCATACCCTGCCCCCACCCCAGCACCCTTGGTTTGCTGGTAACACCCCCCCCCCACACACACACCCTACAGCTGGGTTAAAAGCATAACCCCCTTATCTAGCCCTTGGAAGAGGGGCTTTGGCTGTGTGATGATCTATCTGCAGTGGGTATAGGGCCTGGTTCAGCTCCGACCCCGTGGCAGTTGGAGGGGGACCCTGGATTTACCCTGGAGTATCTGAAATCAGCACATGGCCAGCATGTGTCATGCCTGTGCTGTGGTCAGGGGCACGCGGTGCCCACAGAGCCCTGGCACAGGCTGCGCCGGAGGCGGTGGGCGGTGGCTGATCGGAACGAACACATGTGTTACGTCACTTATTTCGAGTGATCGGCTTCCTTCCCCGGCGGTCGCACTGGCTCCATTGTCCAGTCGTTGGTGTCCATTCCCTTTGCCAGTTTTCCGTTTGCCCCCATGTAAATGGGTGTTGCTCTGCTGGAGTTAATGGGGCCAGATCCCTGGCTCTGCTCCTTTGGAGTTGTGGCTGATTTACACCGGCTGAGATCCCTGGAGAGTGTGGGAGGAGAATCCAATCCCTGCGCCTGCCTCAGGGCTGGTGTTGTTCCAACAAACCGGGCCTGTGATGGCTGGGGGGAAGCACACCAGGGTGGAGGATTTCCTCCCCATTGTGCGGCCGCCCAGCCCTTTGTGTCTGGTTTAGTTGGGGATTGGTCCTGCGTTGAGCAGGGG
Organism: Mauremys mutica; assembly: GCF_020497125.1. Classification (NCBI taxonomy): domain Eukaryota; kingdom Metazoa; phylum Chordata; order Testudines; family Geoemydidae; genus Mauremys; species Mauremys mutica. Next base: position 48,963 of record NC_059088.1, on the reverse strand, counting down.
GTTGGACTAGATACCTCCTGAGGTCCCTTCCAACCCTGATAGTCTATGATTCTACGATTTCCAGGGATGGAGCCACAGGGCCAAGGCCATGTCCTGAGCCGGGCATGCAGCTCCCGTCCAATGGGGCTGCGCCGGGGGATTAGAAGGGTGGTGAGAGCCAGGAAAATTACAGCATCACGAGGCCCCTGCATTGCCGCTCATCTAGTGACATGGAATTCAGGGGCTGGGACATAGGGACTGTCCTGCAGGATCAGAACAATGGGCCCATCAAGCCCGGTATCCCGCCTCCTCCCTCCCCGCCCACACCATGGTGCCAGGTCAGGCCAATGGGCCTATCAAGCCCGGTATCCCACCTCCTCCCTCCCCGCCCACACCATGGTGCCAGGTCAGGCCAATGGGCCCATCTAACCCGGTATCCCGCCTCCTCCCTACCCTCCCACACCATGGTGCCAGGTCAGGCCAATGGGCCCACCTAGCCTGGTATCCCACCTCCTCCCTCCCCGCCCACACCATGGTGCCAGGTCAGGCCAATGGGCCCACCTAGCCCGGCATCCCACCTCCTCCCTCCCCGCCCACACCATGGTGCCAGGTCAGGCCAATGGGCCCACCTAACCCAGTATCCTGCCTCCTCCCTCCCCGCCCACACCATGGTGCCAGGTCAGGCCAATGGGCCCACCTAACTTGGTATCCTGCCCACCCCACCCTGGATCAGCTCAATGGACCCATCTAGCTCCCTATTGCCTCACCCTTGATGGGCCCATTGGTCTGATCTGTCACAGCCAGCCTAGTATCCCCCACCCTGCTCCCCAGTCCCTGTTGCATTCAATCCAAACAATGGCGTCAATCCATGGATGTCACTGGAGTGACTCTGGATTTGCACTGCCCTAGCCGAGGTCAGACGCTGGCCCCACGTCTCCCCATTCTCCGTGGAGTGTGGCTGGTGCACTCACCTGGCTAGCTGCTTTTTCAGTCTGCCCCACGGGTAACAATCGGGGTCCAGCATGTACCATGTCTCCCTGTGACTTTTTTATCTGTCTCTTTCATTCTTTGCTGATGGGGGGGGGGGGTGCGGGAACGAAGAGCTTGGGAGCCGCCCGACCTTTCATCTCACTTGTCCTGCCAATCAGTTTCTTCCCAGGGGGCTTCTGATCTGAATCTCATCTCCTTTTAGGAGGAAGCATCTCTGCGGGGGGCTTGGCGTGAGTTCTGGAGGGTGGAGACCTATCCGACCCGGTGGTGAATGGTCCTGGAGGGTTGGATGCCCTGTCAGACTGGGCATCCCCTCGCGTGATACCCCGGAGTTGCCTGTAAGTCATAGATTCTTGTGTCCCTTAATGTGAGTGATTCAAACCGGCCTGACGCTGAGAGAATTAAGCAGCCTGATGTGTTTAACTTGTCCAAGAGAAGGTTAAGACTTGATCACAGCCTAGAAGCACCTATCCTAGGCAGCCGTTACATTTAGCAGGAAGAGATGCAGCGGCTGCAAGCCGAGGCCAGACAAATTCATGCTGCAAATAATCACGTTTTTAACAGTGAGGGGAATTAGCCGCGGGGTCTGGGCTTGGGCTCTATAGAGCTGGGAAGTTGCGCTGGCTGGCTCTGGTGTAGAGGGCTGTGACGTTATTGATATAAACGGGGACCATATAGAACATGGGTTGCAACCAAGGTCCTGTAGTGGCACCAAATCCTGAGTAAAGGGGGTCATATAAGGTGTCTAAGACCAGGTTCTGGGTTGCTGGTTATGATTATGCTGTCTGTATGTCTGTGTATAATTTTGTAGTTGAAGTTATAAGTATTGGCTCTGTAATGTCTATACTTGGTTTTATGCTCTGCCTCTGGGAAGTGTCCCAGACAAGCTGATGTCAGCCCTGCATAGCTGGTTTGATGGCCCATTAAAGGGCCATCGGCTACACAATTGACCCATGGAGAGAAGGCAGCCACGCCTTGTGACTCAGCAAAGTATGCGGGGACTGGCCCATGTGACTCGAGGCTCCATTTTGCTGTAATTTTCCACAGTGAAGACAAAGAGATTCTTACACCTGGAAAAGTCTATATAAGCCTAATGCCTCATCTCCATCTGGTCTTCAATCCTGCTTCTGACCTCTGGAAGGACTTTGCTACAAACTGAAGCTCTGCACAAAGGACTGTTGACCCATCCCAGTGGGGGATGTTCCAGAGACTTAATCTGAACCTGCAGTTTACTCCAGCACTGCTGCAAGCCTGAACTAAGAACTTTGCCATTACTGTATGTAATTGATTCCATTTAACCAATTCTACCTCTCATTTCTACCTTTTTCCCTTTGTAAATAAACCTTTAGATTTTAGATTCTAAAGGATTGGCAACAGCGTGATTTGTGGGTAAGATCTGATGTGTATATTGACCTGGGTCTGGGGCTTGGTCCTTTGGGATTGAGGGAACCTTTTTTCTTTTATTGGGGTGTTGGTTTTCATAACCATTCATCCCCAGGACGAGTGCACTGGTGGTGATGCTGGGAGACTGGAGTGTCTAAGGAAATTGCTTGTGTGACTTGTGGTTAGCCAGTGGGGTGAGACCAAAGTCCTTTTTGTCTGGCTGGTTTGGTTTGCCTTAGAGGTGGAAAAACCGCAGCCTAGGGCTGTGACTGCCCTGTTTGAGCAATTGGTCCTGATTTGGCACTCTCAGTTGGGTCCCGCCAGAATCGCTCCGTCACAGTCAGCCCTTTCTGTAGACGGGAGCCTGGCCCTGACCTTGGCAGGAATTTTGTCTTGGCAGCTCTGCCGCAAGGATCAAAGGAAGCAGAGGGCTGGCTGGCTGAGCAGGGGATATAATCAGCGCTCTTACACGGTGCTTTTCACAAGCAGATCTCAAAGCCCTGCGCGGTCTTTAACATAGTTATCCTCCCATCCCACATCTGATGCAGGGCACTGGGGAAACTGAGGCTCGGAGAGGCTACGTGACTTGCTGAAGGTCACCCTGGGAGTCTGTGGCAGAGCAGGGATTAAAACCTTGGTCTCCTAAGTCCTAGGCTAGGGCCAAAATCATTGGAACATCATTCCTCTTGGGGGTCTTTGCCTCCCTGATTCCAGCACAGGTCTGGAGCAGCTGGTGCCCACCCTTGGCAGCTCAGCAGCACCTGTGTTGAATGAACAGGTAGGTCTGAGCCCCGGTCCATATGGGCTTGTGTCCCTCCTGTGGGAACCCTGTGCCAAGATTCAGGGGGGCAGAGCACCCTGGCGTCTGCAGGATGATGCCACCGTGGGCAAATGCTCCCTCCCAGTCCCACGTGTGAGCGGTGTGGATGGTCGGGTAGCTAATGCATGGGGCTGGGAGTCATGAGAACGGACCGCTGCCCACGCTCAGGGCCTGATCCTAGTCCTGTGGACATCGGCTGCAAAATGCCGCTGAGTGGGCTCAGGGCTGGAGGTAGAGTTTGGCTGATGCCAGAGCTGGGCGGGTGGCCCATGCTGCAGCACCCCATAGCTGGAGATGGGACACCATGGGGCCCAGTGCTCTGAGGAGGTCCAGAGAACCCTCTTTCTGGCTGTCCGGCTGGTGGGTCTTGCTCACCTGTTCAGGGTCAAACTGATCAGCAGATCTGGGGTCGGGCAGGAATCTCCCCCTGGCCCAGATTGGCAGGGACCTGGGAAGTGACGGCTGGATCATGTCATCTAATGGGGGCAGAGGGTCCGTCCAGCTTGGGTGTGGCACCCGTGGGTATATCGATGCTCCAAGCCTAGGCAGGGCTTCTCAATCTTTTTCTTTCTGAGCCCCACCCCGCTATTCAAATTCCATGGCCCACCTGTGTCACAACCTCTGTTTTTCTGCATATCCAGTAGATTAAAAGCCAGGGCCGGCGTTAGGGGGTAGCAAGCAGGGTAATTGCCCAGGGCCCCACACAGGGCCGGCACTTCCATTAGGTGACCCTAGGTGGTCGCCTAGGGTGCCCGGATTCGGGGGGGCGGCATTTTGTGCGCTTCCCACGGGGCACACGGGACCTTCCGGTTCCGCTCCCGTCGCGCCGCCGAAGAAGGACCTTCTGCTGACGTGCTGCGGAAAACAGCGGCAGGCAATTGAGCAGCTCAATGACTGCCGCTGTCGCCTGCGGCATTTCGGTGGAGGGTCCTTCTTTGGCGGTGCGGTGGGAGTGGAACCGGAAGCTCCCGCGCGCCCCGTGGGGAGCACACAAAATGCCACCCCCCCCGAATTCTGCCTAGAAACCCTGGCGCCGCTCCTGGCCCCACAACACAGGGGGCCCCCGTGAAGCTAAGGCTTCGGCTTCCTGACCTGGGCCCCAGCAAGTCTAACGCTGGCCCCCCTCTGGTTCCTTTTGGTGGCCCCCCCAAAAGCTGCTCATGGCCCCCCCAGTTGGGAACCACTGCTCTAGGGTTCCCGTCGCGGCAAAGCAGCTGGTTGGGCAGGGCAGTGCCGGGATACGGAGACACACCCAGGCCACAGGGAAGGACGGTGTGTGGGGCCAAGGGGGCTGGGTGAGCCACGTGGCAGCAGCACAGGGAGCTCAGAGTCTCAGTTTGTGACCCACGGAATTTGGGATCCCTCTGCCATCTCTGTTGTAGAAGTACCACTGTAGGAAATGTAGGTTAGCCCAGCCCTGGCCTCTCCCAGCAGGGGGCGCTGTGGTGAGTGAAGCAGGAGTGCTGGCTGTGGGGGGAGCTCCCAGCCCTGGCCTCTCCCAGCAGGGGGCGCTGTGGGGAGCGGGGCAGGAGCGCTGGCTGTGGGGGGAGCTCCCAGCAACCCCAGCCCTGGCCTCTCCCAGCAGGGGGCGCTGTGGGGAGCGGGGCAGGAGTGCTGGCTGTGGGGGGAGCTCCCAGCCCTGGCCTCTCCCAGCAGGGGGCGCTGTGGGGAGTGGGGCAGGAGCGCTGGCTGTGGGGAGATGCTGTAGAGATCGTGTGACTGGGAGCCCCAAGACGCAGCCTCTGACTTTAGGGACCACAGCTGTGAAGAATCATGTGACTTATTGGGGGTCTCCATAAGTAGAAGCTTGTAGTCCGTGTCGGTTGAGAAGAGGCTGGGGCAGTCCGGGGTGGGTGGAGGAGAAGGGGGGCTCTGCACAGGGGGGCTGGGGCAGGAGCCCAGGAGCAAGGCTAGCAGGGGGTCCTGATCCGAGGGTGACCGAAGCCCTAGGAAAGGACTAGAGGGACGTGGGGATCCTGGATCCAAGGCTGAAGGTGAACGATTTCTGTTCAGTAAGGTGAATCAACAAGGCTCTGGGAGCGGAGTGGGGTCTAGCGGTTGGTGTGGTGGGGAGACTGGATTAGAACCCAGGAGTCCTAGCTCTGGAAGGGGAGTGCCAGGCGAGGCACTCCTGCATTCCTGGGGAGCAGGACTCCTGCATTCTGTTCCCAGCTGCGTGGTCGCTGAGTGCCACCAGGGTGCAAGAGGAGGGGAAACTGAGGCACATACGCAACTAGGGTGCAGTGACCTTGTGGGGCGCACGCTGGCTGCAGGGCAACCCCCCAGCTCCTGCAGTGCCCTCTCCCCCGTTAGCAGCAGTGCAGACTCGTATCCAGCGGCCCCGTCCCCTGTGCTGAGGGCTCTTGCATGCCAGCCGGTTGGAGCTGCACCGCGGGGCCTGCTCGCTGGGCTGGAACTCTTCCGGCCTGCCGGGGTCACAGGCTGCTGGCGGGCTCCCAGTGCCGCTGACTCAGCGCCCAGGCATCCCAAGGTGTGCTCGGCGGCGTCTGATAACCTGCCTAGACAAGGAGCTGCATGAACCGGAAGGAGCCCGCCCCGAGCAGACAGTCCGGAGGAGCCACCGTTGGGAGAGGAGGATCTGATCCCGAGGACTAGACTCCTCCGGAGCCGGGTGAACAGGCAGGCTCCTCGCAGGGTAAAGGGATCCGAGAGGGTTACAGGCCACGGCTGCTTTTGGCACTTTGCTCTTTCCACTCCCGCTTCTTATCGCCTTCCCCTCTTCCTCAGCCTCTTTGCACAGCGTCACCCACAAAGCCACCGGCACTAACGTTCCAGTCGAGTCTGGAGCAGTGGTTCTCACCCTGGGGTCCGGTGCCACTTGGCGGGGGGGGGGGGGCCGCAAGCAGGCTTCAGGGGGTCTGCCAAGCACATCTCGCATTAGACTCGCTAGGGCCCAGGGCAGAAAGCCAGAGCCCTGCAGCCCAGGGCCCCAAGCCCTGCCACCTGCTTGCTACTCCGTAACGCCGGCCTCGCTTTTAGATGCAGAACATCAGTTGTTGTGGCACAGCGGGGCCGTGGCGTTTCTGTAGCATGTTGGGGAGGCTGCAGAAAGAAAAGGATTGAGAACTCTTGGTCTCGAGGCCCCAACTGGGATCGATTCCTCCTGCCCCCCACCCTCCCCGGCCATCGGGCTGGGTGCTGCACAGGCCCCAGTTGAGATTGGGGGTGCCCCTGCCATGCCGGGTGCTGCTCAGGCAGAGGGAGACCGTCTCTGCCCTGAAGAGCTCACAGTCTAAGGAGAGAAAGTGAGAGGAAGGATTGTTAGCCTGTATTTTACCATTTTGTCTATTTCTCATTGTCTGCAGCGCCTGGCACTATGGGGCCCTGATCTCAGCTGGGGCAGGAGCTGTCTCTCGCTGTGTGTCTGTGCACACCCGGCACAATAGGCCCTGATCTCAGCTGGGACAGGGCCTGTCTCTCTCTGTGTGTCCATGCAGCACCCAGCACAACGGGCCCGGATCTCAGCTGGGGCAGGGCCTGTCTCTCGCTGTGTGTCCGTGCAGCACCCGGCACAACGGGCCCAGATCTCAGCTGGGGCAGGGCCTGTCTCTTGCTGTGTGTCCGTGCAGCACCCGGCACAACGGGCCCGGATCTCAGCTGGGGCAGGGCCTGTCTCTCGCTGTGTGACCGTGCAGCACCCAGCACAACGGGCCCGGATCTCAGCTGGGGCAGGGCCTGTCTCTCGCTGTGTGACCGTGCAGCGCTTGGCACAACAGGCCCGGATCTCAGCTGGGGCAGGGCCTGTCTCTCTCTGTGTGACCGTGCAGCGCCTGGCACAGTGGCTCCCGATCTCAGTTGAAGGCTCTGCGTGCTGTTGTAATGCACACTGGGGATGTGAAAGTGGCGCTGGCACCGGCGGCGACCCAGCAGGCCTGCGCCTTGGGGTTCCCATTGGCACCGGGCCATGCTAATTCAGCCCTATGGAATGAGTAGCGCCTGTTCTGCTAAAGGATCAGGCAGAGAAGGGGTTAATGGATGACCAGCAGGAGTTGGGGGCAAAGTCCTGAGGGCAGGGGGAGGGGAGGAGGATCCTTCTCTGCTCTCTGACCCTGGTAGGAAACTGCCCTGTCCTGAGGTCAGAGGCTGGGACAGGTCAGGCTGCGTGGGTCTGGGGGAGGGGGTAGGCTGGGTGGTCAGAGTCCGGGAGGGTGGGGGCACGAAACCAGTTGCTGGGAGGAAGATGTTGCTGCTGACCTTTGACCTTTCACCACTCAGGAGGCCTACGCCGAGGTGACCATGGACTTGGCCAAGGAGACGCTCAGGAAGGAGCTGGAGGAGGATCTGAAGCTCAGCACTGACGAGCTGCGGAGCCACGCGTGGTACCACGGCTGCCTGCCACGGGAGGTACCCACGATTCCGATCTATTAGGTGTATTATGGTAGTGCCCAGAGGCCCCAGCTGAGGTCACGCCTCATTGCCCTGGATGCGGCATAGATCCAGAGAGAGGCCCTGCCCCATGGAGCTCAGTCCCGCTGCCTGGGAGGCTCAGTATCCCTGTTTTACGGAGGGGAAGCCAGAGGTGCAGGGAAGGGAAGTGACTTGGCCAAGGTCACACAGAAAGTCAGTGACAGAGCTAGGGATGGAACCCAGGAGTCCTGACTCCCAGCCCTCTCCCTGCTCTAACCACTAGATCCCACTCTCCTCCCAGAGGTGGGAATGGAACCCAGGAGTCCTGACTCCCAGCCCCCTCTCTGTTCTAACCACTAGACCCCACTCCCCTCCCAGAGCCATGGGTAGAACCCAGGAGTCCTGACTCCCAGCCCCCTCCCTGCTCTAACCACTAGACCCCACTCCCCTCCCAGAGCCATGGGTAGAACCCAGGAATACTGACTCCCAGTCCCCCCTGCTCTAACCACTAGTCCCGCTGCCTGCCATCCCCACCCATGAACAGCCCTTGTCTCCCCAGGAGGCCGAGTCCCTGCTGGGGGAGGACGGGGATTTCCTGATCCGGGACTCAGGCTCCAGCCAGGGGGACTACGTGCTGTCGTGCTGCTGGCGGGGCGAGACCCTGCACTTCAAGATCATCCGGGTGGTGCTGCGCCCTCGCCTGGGCTACTCCCGCACCCTCTTCCAGTTCGAGCAGGACCAGTTTGACAACGTGCCGGCCCTGGTGCGCTTCTACGTGGGCAACCGCACCCCCGTCTCGGAGACCTCGGGCGCTGTGATCTCCCGGCCCGTCAACCGGGACGTGCCGCTGCGCTGGCTGCAGGAGCGCTACGGGGCCACCAGCCGGCTCCGTCTGGACGGGCAGGAGCTGGCCAAGGGGGACGCCGCTTCCCGCAGACTCAGCCTCCGCAGACTCACCGCTGGGGAGAGGGTGACAGACGGGAACCTGCTCCGGTGAGCGCTGGGATGGGAAATGGCCCTGGTTAGAGCTGGGGCTGGGTGTCTGGACTCCTGGGTTCTCTGCCCAATTCTGGGAAGGAAGTGGGGTCTAGTGGTTAGAACGGGGAACGGGCTGGGAGTCCGGACTCCTGGGTTCTCTGCCCAATTCCAGGAGGGAAGTGGGGTCTAGTGGTTAGAGTGGGGGACTGGCTGGGAGTCAGGATGCCTGGGTTTGGTTCCCAGCCCTTGGGAGGGGAGTTGGGGGTCTGGTAGGTTTGAGCAGGGAGGACTCAGAGTTAAGACTCCTGGGGTTCTATTCCTGCTGTACCATAGAGTCACAATGTGACCTCGGGGGAAGCCCATTCCCCTTTCTGTGCCTCAGTTTCCCAATCAGTGAAGTGGGTCTTCTGATCCTCTCATCCGGGGATGGGTTGTGATGCTCAATTCCTTGCTAAGCGGGTTCCGAAGCCGGGGGTGGGGGGGAGGGGATAGAGGCTGCCCTGGTTATTAACCCCGTGTCTGCCAAACTGCCCCCGCACTGTGGGTTGGGTCTGAAAGGCTGGTCCCTGATGCTGTGCCTGATTCACACCAGCAACTCGGGCTCCAAACTGGCTTCCCCACGAATGATCACGTTCCGTGGAGCAACCCAGCCCCGGCACGGAGGGCAGGATCCCAGATCTGCCAGCCGGGCCCATTACTCCGGCATCCCCTTCACTCTGGGCGTGGGCCCTTTGCAGCTTGGGGGTCTGCAGCAGCCTGGGGCTCACGGTGTCGCTGCTTCTCCCTGCAGAGTGAAAGACAGGAGTGGGAGCCACCCCACCGGGCTGGATCAGCTGGGCCAGAGACCCTCCCTCTACACGACGCAGTCAGACAGTAACCTACGGACAGGTGCGTGGGAGCCGGGCTGAAGGGCAAAGGCTGCCTCTGCTGGGGGGGGGGGTATTAACCCTTTCTGCCATGGGGGGGGTACAGGGCAGGGGTTGGTTTGACGCTGGTGTAACAGGATTTGTGCAGCTCCCTAGTGCAATGCTCCCAGGTGGTACCATAATATACCTAATAGATAATGTACAGTGCCTAGCACGTGCATTGAGCAGGGCTCCTAGGTGCTACTGTAATACATCTAATAGACACCTTAATAGGCAGCAGGTTTAAAACAAACAAAAGGAAGTATTTTTTCACACAGTGCACAATCAACCTGTGGAACTCCTTGCCAGAGGATGTTGTGAAGGCCACGACTATAACAGGGTTAAAAAAAGGGCTAGATAAGTTAATGGAGGCTAGATACATCTATGGCCATTAGCCAGGATGGGCAGGAATGGTGTCCCTAGCCTCTGTTTGCCAGAAGCTGGGAATGGGCAACAGGACGCAGATCACTGGATGATTACCTGTGCTGTTCGTTCCCTCTGGGGCACCTGGCATTGGCCACGGTCAGAGGACAGGATACTGGGCTAGATGGACCTGTGGTCTGACCCAGTACGGCGGTTCTTATGTATAATGCACTGGCTAGCACACTCCTGGTCCATGAGCAGGGCGCCTAGGTGCTACCATAATACATCTAATAGATAATGTACAGCGCCTAGCGCAACAGGGTTCTGGATCATGATGTGTTCTCAGGCGTTACCATAATACACCAAATAATGGACTCCTTACAAACCAGATCCTCAAGCTGGTGTAAATTTGCATCTCTCCATTGACTCCAGTGGAGCTATAGCCGGGGGATCTGGCCCTGCTGCATATCACCACAGCTCCGATTGCCACCCCGCTGCTTTCATGCTGGTGTAACTCCCCTGTCCTTAGGGGAGCGACTCCGGATTCACACCAGTCCTGGCTGAGATCAGAACCAGGCTCTGTGGGGTCCATGTGTCCGGCTGCTCCGCTCCCCCCTCTGACATGGTCCCATCTCCCTCTGCAGGCAGCCCGGAAGCTCCAGCCGGCACCCAGGACCGGAGCGAGCTCCCGCCCCCCTCGCCCGTCTTCCGCACTGGCAGCGACCCCGTGCTGCGGCCCACCGCGCCCCGGTGCCTGGACCCCGAGGGGGGTGCAGCCCTGAGCGGCTCGGAGGGCCAGCTGCATTCCAAGGCTCCCCCCAAGCCCCTGCGGGCCCCCTCCATGCTGGTGGGTGACGCCTCCCAGGAGCAGCTCAGCACCTACTGTGAGCTGGTGCCCAAAGCCCCGACCGGCCTGCAGAGCCACGTGGCTCGGCTGCACACCGAGGAGAAGTGGCGTGGCCGGGCCCGGGCCACGGACACGGCCTTTGGCTTCCTCGAGGACGAGGTGGCGCCGCTCCCCCGGCCGTGCCGCTATGAGGAGGAGATGGAGGGCTTTGTGCGCCCCCTACTGGAGACAGCCTCCTCCTTCCAGCCCCACAGCTTCCACTCGTTCCTCCTGCCCCCCGACAACAAGCCTCTGGAGCCTGGCGCCCTCAAACGGCTCAAGGACCTTTTCTACCGACGTGACTGCCGGACCATGGCCCTGCATATCCTCTACATAGACTGTCTGGTAAGGGGGAGCTGGGAGCCAGGGCTCCTGGGTTCTATCCCTAGCTCTGGGAGGGGAGTGGGGTGTAATGGTTAGAGCAAGGGGAGACACTGGGAGCCAGGAGTCCTGGGTTCTATCCCCAGCTCTGGGAGGGGACTGGAGTCTAATAGTTGGTGGGGGGCAGGGTGCCCGGACTCCTGGGTTCCAGTCCCAGCTCTGCTGCTAATCCACTGTGCAACTATGGGCCAGTCACTTCCTTTCCCCGTGCCTCAGTTTCCCCAGCCTGTATGGTGGGGGGAATGATAGTGCCCTCCAGGGCAGTGGGGTGTGGGGAGGTGAGCTGGTTGTGAGGCACCACTGCCTCTTTGTAAAGTGCTTTGAGATCCTTTTAGCGGAAGATGCCACAGAGCCATAGAATTTATGGCCAGACAGGATCATTGATCTGGATATCACAGGCTCCCAGCACCCAGACACTACACCCGGTCAGCGTGGATGGGTGGGTGGCGTTACCCCCTGCCTGTAACGGCCCTGGACCCCAGGACCCCCTGGGGATGCAATGGGACCCTCAGGGTAAAAACTGGCCACTGGGGTCTGTGCAGTCGTACCTCAGCCAGGCACGGCGGCTGCTCCGCTGTCCCCCGGGGGGGCTTGTTATCCTGCGCCGGTGGCCCCATCTCATGCCTCTCCAGCCCAATTAATAGGAGAGCTCCTCTCCTCTCATGCCCCAGCCTCACCCATGGTCCTCAGGCTCTCCCGCTCCAAGAGGGCCCATTGGACTGGCCCTTCCCAGAGTCTGAGACCTCCCAGCTTAGCTAAGCTGCAGCCTGTGGGCAGAAGGGGTTAAATATTGAGCGGGGGGGGTTGTTTAGGGGTGTAGGGAATCTCGGGGGCTGTGGAACTGTCCCTACCCCCACCCTAAGGGGAATGGGTAGGAGCCCCATAGCTCCGATGGGAAGCAGCCCTGGAGAACAGGAAGCAGGAGATAATATATGGAGATATACCAATCTCAGAGCTGGAAGGGACCCCGAAAGGTCATTGAGTCCAGCCCCCTGCCTTCACTAGCAGGACCAAGTACTCATTTTTTGCCCCAGCTCCTTACATGGCCCCCTCAAGGATTGAACTCACAACCCTGGGTTTAGCAGGCCAATGCTCCGGGTAGTTAGAGCGGGTTGGGGTCGGCGCTGCCTGTGCGGGGCGAGCGCCCCCTCCTGAGCCCCCCGCCCTGCTCCTTTGTAGCACAGCACCCCCTAGTGCTGTGCTGGGGCATTGGGGTCAGAAGTAACTGGGTGAGGAGAGCGCCCCCTATTGATCCCTACTCCCTGCAGCACAGTGATCCTGGAGATGGGTCAGGGGTGGCTTATGGACCGACGGTGACCCACCCTCCCTGGTCTTTGGATGGCCCTGCTTGAGCCTGGCTCGCTCCCCAGGGAATGTGGAATGGGGGGATCGGAGTATCCAGGGGCTCTGGATCTGGCTCCCCTCCACCGGCAGGAGGGTCCCTTTGTCCCGGCAGGTCTCGGGTCTTCACCCCAGCACTTGTTTGTTGCTTGCCCCAGGCTGGCAGGATCACCGGGGTGACCAGGGAGCAGGAGCGGGCGATGGGGGTAAGCTCGGGTCTGGAGCTGATCACCCTGCCTCACGGGAACCAGCTGCGCCTGGACCTGTTGGAAAGGTACCGGCCTGGGGGAGCAGGGTGTGGGGACGGAGGCTGCGGGTTGAGGCGTAGCAGTGTTGAAATGCGGCTGCCTCTGGGGGAGGACACGAGGGTGGCTAAACAGCTGCACAGCAGGATTTCCACTGGTAGGAGGAGGAGCTGGAGTCTAAAGCCGCAGGGGAAAGTTAGAATAAAACAGGGCCGGGGCATGGCTGGATAAAGCCTTTACTGACCACAGAACAGGGTAAGACTTAAGGTCTTGTCTACATGAACATTCAGTTCGCAGCAAGCTAGGGTGGGAGCCTCCCTCCCCCTCGCACCCTTCAGCCTGCCTGTGCGCTCTGTCCCTGTGCACCCACGTGACGTGCACTACCAGCTCGTGAATGCGCTTTGCTCTAGTGCTCTTTGAAACACGACTGGATCAACGCGCACTAACGAACTTCTAGTGGGCACCAGCAGGGATCCGGCGGGCCGGTCTACACTCAGAACATGGTGGCTGATGCTGTAATGAAATTGCTCTAAGCCGACGGGAGAGAGTTTCTCCCATCAGCATAGTTAATCCACTTCCATGAGAGGCGGTAGCATCTCTCCTGTCCACACAGCGCTGTCTATGCCGGCATAGCTGTGTCACTCGGGGAGGAGAGGGAGTGGTTCACACCCCTGAGTGCCATGGTTACACCGTTACAGGTGTGTAGTGGAGACTAGATCTTAGAGCGTGGCTGGCTGGGGTAAGTTCCCACCCCCAGCATGCTGCGAACTAAATGTTTGTGTGGACAAGCTCAGGGCCTCATGTGAAAGATGGCAACGCACCTCCTAGCACTGTGGTGCAGTACTGCGATCTGCACTCACTGCCCCCTCCTGAAACCCCCACTCCCTGCAGCACAGACCCCCAGAACACCATGCTGGGGCGCTGGGGTCTGCACTGACTCAGGGCATGTCTACACTCCACCCACACTGCGGACCCTCATCACGGCAGAAGAGGTTTTTCCCAGCGCTGTAGTAAAGCCATCGCTTCCCGTGGCAGTAACTAGGGCAATGGAAGAATTCCTCTGTCACCCTAGGGGTGTCTACACTGGGGCTTAGCTCGGCTTATCTATGTCGTTCGGGGGGGAGGGCGGGGAAGTGAATTTCTCACACTCCTGAGCACCATAGCTAGGCTGACCTATGTTTTAAGTGGAGACCAGACCTCAGCAGGGAGCGCTCCCCCTCCTGAGCCCCTCCCTGTGTTACACACTAGGGCGGGGGAGGGTTCCCTTGCAGGTCTCCCATTTAACACACAGCCAAGCCCGGACCTGCTTGGCTTGCCCCAGGTAACGTCAGCCCCACTGCATGCCCTGCTAGCGAGGGGGAGGGCTCAGCCCCTGAGGTGTCTCTGTCCCTTCCAGGCACCATCTCATTGCCCTGGGCATCGCTGTGGACATCCTGGGCTGCACGGGGGGCGTGGCGGAGCGAGCCGCCACCCTGCACAAGATCGTCCAGCTGGCCGTGGAGCTAAAGGGCTCGGCCGGGGACCTGTTCGCTCTGTCGGCCGTGATGAAGGGCCTGCAGCTGCCCCAGGTGAGGGGCGGGCTGGGGGGGGGGGGGTGACTAGCTCCTGTTCCCCATGGAGGCCGGCCTAGAGGGCTGATTCAGGCTGGCCCATAGCGAGGGGCGCATGGAGTTGTCTCATCAGGGCTGTGAGCCCTGGGCATGGGCTGCTGGATGGAGCCCCGGGGAAGAGACTGTGGGGAGGTAACTTGTTCTAATGGACTAGGAGACCTGTGACCTTGGACAGGTCACTTCGCCTCTCTGGGCCTCAGTTTCCCCTGCTCGCCCTGTGAGTGTGTATACAGTGAGCTGTTCAGAGCAAGGACTGTCTATGGGTCTGTGCAGCGCCCAGCACAGGGGGGAGCCCCCGATCTCGGCCAGGACCTGCGCAGCCCCCAGTCCACTGCGGGCCCCCATCTTGGTCAGTTGGTCTGCGCAGCGCCCGGCGCAGTCGGGGGTCTTGAGTTGCTACAGCATAATGGGACCCAAAAGGCCTCGCTCTATCCCTAAGGAACGGGACGCCCATCCCTCTAGTAAGTTGCCAGGGTCTGGTCAGTGGTGCTTGTCCCAAGGCACGGCACCCGCCGTAGCACCCCCCCCCCAACCTCTCACTCCTGTCCCCACCACCACCCCGCAGATTGCGCGGCTGGATCAGACGTGGCAGAAGCTGCGGCAGAGCCACACCGAGAGCGCCATCGCCTTCGAGAAGGACCTCAAGCCCCTCGTGAAACGCCTCAGCCAGGGGGAAGGTGAGACGCCGGGTGCCCTGGCCATGGGCCTGAGAGGGGATGGAATGAGCTGGGGAGGAGGGGATGTGGGGGGAGCATCATGGGGGTGAATCTCGCCCCAGGAAGAGAGGGCTGCAGGGAGTGGCTGACACCTGAAGAGGTGGGGATTAGGGTGGGGGGGGGGATGGGGGGATGGCCTCACCTGGGCTTGTGTCCCACCAGCCTGGGCCACATCACAGCCAGACCCCCTCCCTCGCCTCTGTTGCCAAATGGTGCAGGTCCCCTAAATGTGCTAAATACCCTTTTATGCCCCTGTGCCAGAGCCCTGGCCAGTCCAGGAGGATGGCTGGCCCAGTGGTTAGCGTGCTGGCCTGAGACATGGGAAAACCAGCTTCAATTCTCTGCTCTGCCCCAGTGTCCCCGTGGACAAATCACATAGTCCTTCTGTGCCTCAGTTTCCCCCTCTGTACAATGGGGATTGTGAGGATAAATGTATTAATGACAGTGAGGTGCTAGGGGGGTGGGTGCCAGATCAGTACCTAAGATGGAGCGGACGTCTTTCTGTCCATGCAGGGGAGAGGATTCCTGTCTCAAATAGAGTCTGATCCTCTTCTCCCAGCATACTCTGCACTAAGCCTCTGGGCTGTCTGTAGATGCACCCTTTACACCAGGGCTATATTTCACCCTCCATGGCCAGTCCTCGTCATTTTGTTACTCTAGGCAGCAAAGCATCATTCAAATAAGAGGGAGAGAATTAGTCTCTCCCCAAGACATCCGAACCCAGACAGTGTCCCATTGCAACTGACTACGGCCAGGTGTAATATGTGACGGCTGGAAGCATCTACAATCATGGGGGAGGGCTGGGGGGAAGCAGGGGGGTCTGGTGCCCTTTTATCCAAGCAGCTTCCACCACAGTTTCGGGCCTGTTTGCCTGATGCATCAACCCCAGTGGCTAGACTTGTAGAGACTGAGGCCTGAGATAAAAGACCTACTGCCGCTGCTGGAGTCTTCTTCCAGCTCCAGCGGCCACGGTCTGCATGTTTGCTGCTCGAAGGATCTGGGTTGTCGGCAGATCTGGGTGGGACAGATCTGTCTGGGCAGTAGTGCCTGGCCTACAAGGCACAGGTTGGATACGTGAGTGGGTACAGGCCCCTGCTTGGCGGTGACTCTGACGCCTTGTCCCCGTGCTGCAGGGAACTCCTCCCCAGGAGAGGTCGCCATCCCGCACCTCCTGCCTCTCATCAGCCTCATGGAAGGGGAGCAGCTCTGGGGCGACCATGAGAACAGCTGCGACCTCCTCCTACGCACGCTGGAGTCCGCCCGCTCCATCGCCACCAGCGCCAGGGCCTACAAAGCCACCGCAGAGGCTAAGCTCCAAGGTAGGGTTGCAGGGAGCTGTGTGGGTCAGGGACTGGCAGAAGGGTTTCCAGAGCCTCATAGGAGTTGTAGTTCAGTTGCCTCGTCATGCTCCCTATTTTCTCTGGGCTGGGTTCCCCAGCTGGACTACATCTCCCATGATGCCCCTCCTGACCTGGGACTCCCATGCTGCCGTTGTTTCACTGCACCATGAAGTGATGCTGTGGTGCATCATGGGAGATGTAGTCCAACAACAGAGCTCTGCCCCAGAGGTGGTGGTGGATATGCAGCCACTGCACTACAACTCATAGAATCATAGAATCATAGAATTTAAGATCAGAAGGGACCACTATGATCATCCAGTCCGACCTCCTGCAAGATGCAGGCCACATAAGCCGATCCACCCACTCCTGAACTAATTCTCTCCCTTAACTCTGCTGTTGAATGCTCCAAATCGTGATTTAGAGACTTCAAGTAGCAGATAATCCACCAGCAAGCGAGCCCTGCCCCATGCTTCGGAGGAAGGCGAAAAACCTCCAGGGACACTGCCAATCTACCCTGGAGGAAAATTCCTTCCCGACCCCAAATATGGCTATCAGCTGAACCCCGAGCATGCGGGCAAGACTCTACTGCCAGACCCTCTGAAAAAGGCTAACAATATCCCAACATTGACCCTGACCTATTGACTAACCCCATTATCCTATCATACCATCCCCTCCATAAACTTATCCAGCTTAATCTTAAAGTCATGGAGGTCCTTCGCCCCCACTGTTTCCCTCGGTAGGCTGTTCCAGAATCGCACTCCTCTGATGGTTAGAAACCTTCGTCTAATTTCAAGCCTAAATTTCCTAACTGACAATTTATATCCGTTTGTCCTCGTGTTCACATTAGCACTGAGCTGAAATAATTCCTCTCCTTCCCTGGTATTTATCCCTCTGATATATTTAAAGAGTGCAATCATATCTCCTCTTGTCCTTCTTTTGGTTAAGGAAAACAAACCGAGCTCCTCAAGTCTCCTTTCATACGACAGGCCTTCCATTCCTCGGATCATTCTAGTGGCCCTTCTTTGTACCCGTTCCAGCTTGAATTCATCCTTCTTAAACATGGGAGACCAAAACTGCACACAATACTCCAAATGAGGTCTCACCAACGCCTTATATAGCGGGACTAGCACCTCCTTATCTCTACTAGTAATACCTCGCCTAATGCATCCCAAGACCGCATTAGCTTTTTTAATGGCCACACCACATTGCCTACTCATAGTCATCCTACTATCAACCAGGACTCCTAGGTCCTTCTCCTCCTCCGTTGCTTCCAACTGGTGCGTCCCCAGATTATAACTAAAATTCTTGTTACTCATCCCTAAATGCATAACCTTACACTTCTCATTATTGAATTTCATCCTGTTACTAATACTCCAGTTTACAAGGTCATCCAAATCTCCCTGGAGGATATCCCGATCCTTTTCCGAATTGGCAGTACCTCCCAACTTGGTGTCATCTGCAAACTTTATCAGCCCACTCCTTCTATTGGTTCCGAGGTCGGCGATAAATAGATTAAATAAAATCGGACCCAAAACCGAACCTTGAGGAACTCCACTGGTAACCCCCCTCCAACCCGACAGATCACCCTTCAATACGACCCTCTGCAGTCTCCCCTTTAACCAGCTCCTTATCCACCTCTGGATTTTCATTTCGATCCCCATCTTTTCCAATTTAACCAGTAATTCCTCATGCGGCACCGTATCAAACGCCTTACTGAAGTCGAGATATATTAGATCCACCGCATTTCCCTTGTCTAAAAAATCCGTTACTTTCTCAAAGAAGGAGATCAGGTTGGTTTGACACGATCTACCCTTCGTAAACCCATGCTGTAATTTGTCCCAGTTGCCATCGGCCTCAAGGTCCGTAACCACTCTCTCCTTTATAATTTTTTCCATGACTTTGCATACTACAGATGTTAAACTAACAGGACTGTAGTTACCCGGGTCACTTTTTTTCCCCTTCTTGAATATAGGAACTACATTAGCTAGTCTCCAGTCGAACGGTACAACTCCCGAGTTTAGAGATTTATTAAAAATCATCGCTAACGGGCTTGCAATTTCACTCGCCAATTCCCTTAATATTCTAGGATGAAGATTATCCGGGCCCCCCGATTTACTTCCGTTAAGCTGTTCAAGTTTGGCTTCTACCTCAGATACCGTAATGTCTACCCCCATATCTTCATTCCCATCAGTCCCTCTACCACTATTCCTTAGCCCTTCATTAGCCTCATTAAAGACCGAGGCAAAATATTCGTTTAGATATTGTGCCATGCCAAGATTATCCCTAATCTCCATTCCGTCTAAAGTTTTAAGCGGTCCCACTTCTTCCTTCTTGGTTTTCTTCCTATTTATATGGCTAAAAAGCCTTTTGCTATTGGTTTTAATCCCCTTCGCTAGGTCCATTTCCACCCGGGTCTTTGCCTTTCTCACCGCTTCCCTACACCCTCTGACCTCAATAAGGTAGGTTTCTTTGCTGATCCCTCCCATTTTCCAGTTCTTGTAGGCTTTCTGTTTTTTCTTAATCCCCTCTGAGACGCTTGCTCATCCAGCTCGGTCTAAAACTGCTACCAACGACCCGTTTTCCCTTTCTCGGGATACAGGCCTCTGACAGCTCCTGCAACTTCAACCTGAAGTACCCCCAGGCGTCTTCCGCATTTAGATCCCTAAACATGTTAGTCCAGTCCACTTCCCTAACTAGTCGCCTTAATTTAGTAAAGTTAGCCCTTTTGAAATCGTAAACCTTAGTCTCAGATGCAATTTTGTTTATCCTTCCATTTATTTTGAACCGAATTAGCTCATGATCACTGGAGCCAAGGTTGTCCCCTACAACTATTTCCTCAACAAGGTCCTCGTTACTCACCAAAATCAGATCTAAAATGGCATTCCCCCTCGTCGGCTCAGCAACTACTTGATGAAGGAATTCATCAGCTATCACGTCTAGGAAAAGCTGAGCCCTATTATTATTACTAGCATTTGTTTCCCAATCTATATCCGGGAAGTTAAAGTCTCCCATGATCACACAGTTCCTATTAGTATGTACCTCCTTAAAAGCATTAAAGAGCTCTCTATCCATATCCAGGCTAGATCCAGGCGGTCTATAGCACACCCCAATCACTATCCCAGGGGACGCTCTAGAAGTTTTCTTCCCCAATGTCACCATTGCCCAAACAGACTCCGTATTATCCATTGCATTGCTAGTTATTTCGTTACATTTCACCTCATTGTTGACATACAATGCTACTCCCCCACCTTTACCTTTGTTTCGGTCTTTCCTAAACAGCACATACCCTTCCATACCTGTACTCCAGTCATGGCTAACTCCCACAAGGCACAGCCGAGGCAGCTCCAAACAGTAATATTCTCAAATCCAGCTTTGATGGAAATGGTTTGAGTAGCTCCAGCGGATGGGGAGCTGGGCCTTGCCTTCAGTAAAGCCAGTTCTTAGGACCCCGGCCTGGGATAACACAAACAGCGTAGGAAGGAACGAGCGAGAGCCTCAGCCATTCCCTGGTATCGTCTCTCCTCTCCCTAGGATTCCAAGCCACGCCGGAGCTCCTCAAAGCTTTCCAAACCGAGTTTGCGCTCCGCTTATTCTGGGGCAGCAAAGGAGCGGCCGCGGACTGGGCCGAGCGCTACAGGAAATTCGATGCCTTCCTCACGGTGCTGTCCCAGAAACTAGAACCAGCGGGGAAAACGGAGCCCTGAGTTTCCTCCGCCACCGTGGCACGGACCACGAACCATGGCTTGCAGAGCCAAGTCGGCACAGGATGGAGGAGCGACCGCACCCTAGTTCCTGGAGATTTCTCCACGAGCTTGGCCCCCGGTGCCGGTAGCAGGATGGGGACAAGGGAACTAGCCCGAGACCGAAAGCCTTCCAGGCCCCACCGCCGCAGAGGACGGTGGATACAGAGATTTCAGCGGCTTCTGCCAGGGCAGTATTCTACCAGCCCCCTCCTGCCTTGCTGCTGGAGGCGGCTGCTCCGTGTACAGAAGCTTGGGGGAGTGGGACAGATTGGTGGACACATTGCACCCGCAAGCCTACGGGTTTTTTAAATGCAAAATGCCACTGCAGGTCTAGCTTCCCCCGCCTCTTTGCCAGCGTGGGAGGGTGTGAGCTGGTTAAAGGGAACGGAGGAGCAGGGGGGATTCCCCCTCCCAGCAGAGGAGCAGTGGCTGGAGCAATAAACCAAAGACTTCCAGCTGGCTTGGATAACTGCTGTGAAGGGTTGCTCCTGTCACTGGGGTGCCTGGAGGGATGCCGGGGAGGTAGCTGGGGGCAGCAGGAGCAGGGCTAGAACTCAGCCCGGGGCTTGAGTGCTGTTGCCTTTCCCAGGAGAGGGCCAGGTGGTAGACACCTACTGGGCCCTTCACCCCCATTCGGGGGATGCATGCCCTGCCCCCTTAGACTGGCTATTGGAGACTTACAGGAAGTGAAAAGTCTCTCTCGGCCCCTGCCCCCTTCTCCCCTGAAATGAGCAGGTTTGGGGCTGCCCTCAGTGCATTAGGGGAGCTCCCCTGAGTTTGGGTGGCCCAGGGATGAAGAATTGCCTAATGGTTACAGCAGGAGACCCCTGGGTTTGGCAGCCAGTTCGGGCAGGAAGCAGCAGCTGCAGCAGACGGGGTGAAGGCTAGGAGAGGCCAGCCAGGGGTTAGACTAGGACGCTCAGCTTCTGCTGGCAGCTGCTGTTTAATTAAAGCATCCTACTGTCGTCCCCCCGACCTCAGCCCAGCGCTCTCCTCAGCGGAGGGCAGTGGGGAAGCGAAACCAGACAATGCACCACCGAGGGGAATGGTTTGAGCCAGGATCTCGTGCGTCCTGCCCCGCCCCCCCCCCCGAGTCTCTGCTCCCGTGAGGGGAACCAGCTTGAGTCAGTGCCTGTCCAATGCCCCAAGGAGCAGCTGGCCAGCAGGGTTATGCCCATGAGAGCTTAAGGGGGGATTTAAATGAGGGTAGTTTCAGCCAGGCTAAGCCCTTGTCTATGGGGGAAGCTGGACCACTCTCAGCAAGGGCGGGAATTTAAGCCCCCTTAAAGAAGGGGGGTGGCTGGAGACAGCACAAGCGTGACTAGGCCCCTGCTCTACTCTAGCAGGAAAAAAAGCAGTTTAAATGTTGCTTCTAACACACTCTTGAGAACTTCTGCATGGAAATAAAAGTACCACGTCCCTTATGGGGGAACTGAGACAGACGTATGCTCACATAGTAAAATCATAGAATATCAGGGTGGGAAGGGACCACAGGAGGTCATGTAGTCCAGTCCCCAGGTAGATTTTTGACCCAGATCCCTAAGTGGCCCCCTCAAGGATTGAACTCACAACCCTGGGTTGAGCAGGCCAATGCTCAAACCGCTGAGCTCTCCCTCCCCTCACTGGAAGGCAGAGATAGGCCTCTAAACCTGCCTGAGCCCACTCCCCTCCCACAGCTGAGACTAGAACCCAGAAGTCCTGACTCCCAGTCCCCCTCCTGCCCCTGTGCCCAGCACTGCTAACGGAATCCAGGAGTCCTGGTGGCCAAGTCCCCCCTGCTCTAAACCCACTAGCAGCCTGTGAGGCCACCTGTGTTCCAGTTGCAGGTCTGCCACTGTGCAGCTGGGGGATGGTCACAGCCTGTGCCTCAGTTTCCCCAAATGAAAAACAGGGATGAGCATTCCTTAGCTCTGTCCTCATTGCAAAACCAGGATGCATTTCTACTGCTGGGTAGCCCCACAAGGGTTGTACATCACAAGCAGGGGCATAGGTAATTTACCTTTACAGAGGTAGTCTAGGACCCCCCTATACCACCCCCTCCAAAGCTGGGGCTGGCCTCAACTAGCTAGAGAGCATTTAAAAGCGTCCCAGACCGCATCCCCAGCCGGGCCCTCCAGCACATTAGGAAAAAAGTGCCCTTAGCTGGCATTAGCCAATGCATTGACACAAGGCAACGTTCCGGTGAAGACTGGGCGTAGCCTCAAGGAGACCTTAAGCCCCTTCACAGTTTGTAGCTCGACTTGCTCGCGCGTGTAAAAACTACACCCTTCCTCGGCCACCCTAGAGCGTCTTCACGTGTATTCGAATCCCTCAGGGTTTGTCTTCACAGTACAGCCGCCCCACCGTCATACTAGAGCGAAAATGCTACTTTGCCGGCAGGGGAGCTGCTCTCGGCAGCGTAGTTAACCCTCCGTCCCCAGAGGCGGTGGCCACATTGATGGGAGAGTTTCTCCCATCAGCATCGTGCTGTGTACACAGGGGGATAAGTCGGTACAACTGCATTGCTCAGGGGGTGGAGTTTTCAACCCCCCTATTGACATAGGGCTCTGGTGTAGACCTCGTCTTAGTGAAGACAAGGCCTGGAGGTCTGGCCCAGGCCACCACAGTGGAGTCCTGCTCTCAGCTGGGGGCACTTCTAGACATGATGGTAATATACACAACCAACCGCACCCCTCTCCCTAAGAGCAGGGTGGGAGAAGTGTTACCGGAACACAGACCAACCGCTCTGCTCCCCTCCCACGTCCGAAACAAACCGAGGCCTCAGCGCCAGAGTCTGTATCGTTTTTATAAACTTAAAAACTGCACAGGAAGGGGGGTGGGGGGGATCAACTGTTTACATAAAGTGTAAAAGGCACCAGGCTGCAGTGGAAATACATTCTATGGGCTCCGGCACAGCGACCCCCAGACCCACTTCTCAGAACCAGAGGGGAGACAGGATCTGCTCAGTTCAGGGTGACCCGCAGGTAGGATGTTGGCACGTAGCCCTCGCCGCCTTTGCTCCTCCGCACCCAGGTCCAGCCATCGCCTTTGTCCTCCTCCATCAGGCTCAGCTCCTCCCCCTCCGTCATGGAGATGGTGCCCTCGCTGGAACCTGGGGTGATGGGGAGGGAGGAACGGGGTGGGAGAAATCAAGGCAAGTGGGTTAGAAGAATCGCTCGTTTCAGAGCTCAGCTCTAGGTTCCCCCAATCCCTGTGATGGGAGGGCCTGTATGTTAGAGCTCCTAGGACCCCTGGGGGAATCACACCCTCTGTGCCCCTTCCCCAAATCCACACAGCTGGCTGCAGCAATAGGTCACTGGGGGCTGGAAGTTTCCCCTGGAAGACATGGGTGAACAGTGCAGACCTTAAATGTCCCCCATTAGCCAGGAAATATCCCAGTAGGCAGCTGTTAAAGGGGAACTTATACCAAACTCCTACCTGGAGGGGGGGTGGACTGAACAGGGGGGGTTTGGAGATGTAGCCTGCTTGGCGGTGAAGTCTCCAACCCCTAAGCAGGGTTTGAACTCAAGACCTTCAGTATTAAAACAGGTTCCTACTGTTTGACCTAAAGGAGGAGCTCTGTTAGCAGCCAGCAGTAGTAAGACTGTTATCCTCATTGCACACCAGTCACTGGGGGGTGGGTGGGTGGGTGGGAGGGAGGGGGAAGAGGCTAAGGATGGCTGAAAAATTTCCAGCAGAAAATTGTTTTTCGATTAAATGAGATTTTTCAGGTAAAGTATCTGCTTCCCATGGAAACGTCAATTTTCTCTTGAAAAACTACCCAAAAAGCAGAATATTTTGATGAAGAAATGCTGCCATGATGCCTTATGGGAGTCAGGGTTCAGGTGCCTTATACTCCCATTCTCCTTTCTGGGCCCAGCTCTCAAGCTGGACTTCATCTCCCATGATGCACCATGGCTCAAAGACTCCCATCAGTCATTAAGGGCCCAAAAGCAAGCTATTCCGCTGGGTAGGAAAGATAGAAAATGTGGCAAAAGACCAGCTTGGCTTAACCACGTGATCTTGCATGATCTAAAAAATAAAAAGGAGTCATAAAAAATGGAAACTAGGACAGATTACAAAGGCTGAATATAGGCAAACAACACGGGAATGCAGGGGCAAGATTAGAAAGGCAAAGGCACAACATGAGCTCAAACTAGCTATGGGAATAAAGGGAAACAAGAAGACTTTTTATCAATACATTAGAAGCAAGAGGAAGAACAAGGACAGGGTAGGCCCACTGCTCAGTGAGGAGGGAGAAACAGTAACAGGAAACTTGGAAATGGCAGAGATGCTTAATGACTTCTTTGTTTTAGTCTTTACTGAGAAGTCCTTAGGAATGCCTAACATAGTGAATACTTATGGGAAGGGGGTAGGTTTAGAAGATAAAATAAAAAAATAAAGTTAAAAATCACTTAGAAAAGTTAGATGCCTACAAGTCACCAGGGCCTGATGAAATGTATCCTAGAATACTCAAGGAGCTAATAGAGGAGGTATCTGAGCCTCTAGCTATTATCTTTGGAAAATCATGGGAGACGGGAGAGATTCGAGAAGACTGGAAAAGGACAAATCTAGTGCCCATCTATAAAAAGGGTAATAAAAACAACCCAGGAAACTACAGACCAGTTAGTTTAACTTCTGTGCCAGGGAAGATAATGGAGCAAGTAATTAAGGAAATCATCTGCAAACACTCGGAAGGTGGTAAAGTGATAGGGACTAGCCAGCATGGATTTGTAAAGAACAAATCGTGTCAAACCAATCTGATAGCTTTCTTTGATAGGATAACGAGTCTTGTGGATAAGGGAGAAGTGGTGGATGTGGTATACCTAGACTTTAGTAAGGCATTTGATACGGTCTCGCATGATATTTTTATCGATAAACTAGGCAAATACAATTTAGATGGGGCTACTATAAGGTGGGTGCATAACTAGCTGGATAACCGTACTCGGAGAGTAGTTATTAATGGTTCCCAATCCTGCTGGAAAGGTATAACAAGTGGGGTTCCGCAGGGGTCTGTTTTGGGACCGGCTCTGTTCAATATCTTCATCAACGACTTAGATGTTGGCATAGAAAATACGCTTATTAAGTTTGCAGATGATATCAAACTGGGAGGGATTGCAACTGCTTTGGAGGACAGGGTCATAATTCAAAATGATCTGAACAAATTGGAGAAATGGTCTGAGGTAAACCGGATGAAGTTTAATAAAGACAAATGCAAAGTGCTCCACTTAGGAAGGAACAATCAGTTTCACACATACAGAATGGGAAGAGACTGTCTAGGAAGGAGTATGGCAGAAAGGGATCTAGGGGTTATAGTGGACCACAAGCTAAATATGAGTCAACAGTGTGATGCTGTTGCAAAAAAAGCAAATGTGATTCTGGGCTGCATTAACAGGTGTGTTGTGAGCAAAACACGAGAAGTCATTCCTCCGCTCTACTCTGCGCTGGTCAGGCCTCAGCTGGAGTATTGTGTCCAGTTCTGGGCACCGCATTTCAAGAAAGATATGGAGAAATTGGAGAGGGTCCAGAAAAGAGCAACAAGAATGATTAAAGGTCTTGAGAACATGACCTATGAAGGAAGGCTGAAAGAATTGGGTTTGTTTAGTTTGGAAAAGAGAAGACTGAGAGGGGACATGATAGCAGTTTTCAGGAATCTAAAAGGGTGTCATCAGGAGGAGGGAGAAAACTTGTTCACTTTCCCCTCTAAGGATAGAAGCAGCAGCAATGGGCTTAAACTGCAGCAAGGGACATTAGGAAAAAGTTCCTAACTGTCAGGGTGGTTAAACACTGGAATAAATTGCCTAGGGAGGTTGTGGAATCTCCATCTCTGGAGATATTTAAGAGTAGGTTAGCTAAATGTCTATCAGGGATGGTTTAGACAGTATTTGCTCCTGCCATGAGGGCTGGGGACTGGACTCGATGACCTCTCGAGGTCCCTTCCAGTCCTAGAGTCTATGAATCTATGAATAATGCACTGCTTCCTCAGTCAAAGAGGGGCAAGACCCTGGTGAATCATGGGAGATGTGGTCCAACCAGGGAACCTGGCTCAGAAGTGTCTTGGATGAGTACCTTCAAACTGGTACATGGCCACACAGGTGCCGATGGGCGAGGCCAGGTCCTCGAAGTCCTCATCAAACTCCGTGTAGATCGGCTGGTTCAGGGCATCCTGGCTGTCGTTGGAGTGGGTGGCATCAGGGCTGAGGGACCAATGAGGAGACAGGGTAAGCAGCTGTTTCGGGGGGTAGCTCCAGCCACAGGGAGTCCAGTGTGGCTGTTCAGAAGCAGGAGTGTTGTCTAGTGGTTAGAGCAGGGGAGCTGAGAGCCAGGACTCCTGGGTTCTAATCCCCACCCTGGGAGGGGTGCAGGATCTAGTGATAAGAACAGGGGGGCTAAGGAGCCTGGACTCCTGGGTTCTAGTCAGACTCTTCAATGACAAAAATCCTCCTCTGGCAAGACAAACAGACGGCACCCGGCCCAGAGATCCCAAACCACACACGCGGGTGAGGATTCAACAGCACCCACACCTGGCTATTACGGCCGCCTGCTCGCCCTAGCTCCTGGGGACGGACATTTCACCTGCCCTTCTCGTGGGAGCCGTTGTTGTTCAGGGTGGTGGTGGGGTCCAGGTGGCGGCTGTATCTCAGGGTGTTGTCCGGCCGGTTACTCAGCATTCGGCTCTTGGCTTCGGCCAGCCACGACTGGGAGGCGGGGGGAGAGAGGGAGGTTCAAGCATTTCATTCCTGCCTCCCGCCAGCAGAGACACATCGCACAGGGAGGCAAGCGTCTTTGGTCACATGGGGCTTCCTTCTCTGCTCCATAGCAGCTGCCCCTCTATGGGGGTCTTGGCCCCATCCCCCAGGGCTGCCCGGTGGGGGGGGGGCAAGTGGGGCAATTTGCCCCGGGCCTCGCAGGGGTCCCCATGAGAGTTTTTTGGGGCCCCTGGAGCAGGGGCCTTCACTCCCTCTGGGGGCCCCGGAAAACTCTGGCGGGGTCCGGGCCCCTGGAGCTTCTTCCACTCTGGGTCTTCAGTGGCAATTTGGCGGCGGGGGGTCCTTCTGCCCCAGGACCCGCCGCCAAAGGCCCCGGGACCCGCCGCCAAAGACCCCAGGCCCCCCGAATCCTCTGGGCAGCCCTGCCATCCCTGCCCTCAGAATATCTACAGACCCAGGCAGTGAGGTGCTTTTCCAGAGCAGCTAAAAGTACCCCCAATTCTCAGTTCTGCTCCAGGCTTCACGCAGTCTTTGAGCTCCCCATATTTTGTCTTGCCCGGCCCACCCCCAGTGTAAGTTAGTGAAAATCAGCGTTTGGAACCCAGGAGTCTTAGCTCCCTGCTCTAACCACTAGACCCCATTCCTCCATGGTGGCACTAGACGTAAGGAGACTAAGCAACTGCTTCAGGCCTCAAACGGGGACCCACTTTAGTAATAGCCCCAAAATACCATTCACCTTATTTAACAAGGGTATCAATCCATGGCGTGTTGGTATATTTGTTATGGAAATATCATTAGTATTTTTAGGAGGTGGGTGAGGGGGGATGGGGAGGCCCCCAAAATATTCCTCTTTAGGGTTAAGGTTAGCACTGCCTCTGCCACTTCCTCCAGAGCTGTGAATAGAACCCAGGAGTCCTGCCTCCCAGCCAGTTAGCTACAATCCCATTCCTGCCCACTCCAGTATCAGAGATGTGGGCTATGAACTGTAGGAACAGGGAACACCCAAGAGGGTCTGAATCACTGGAGGAATGGGGCGGGGGAAGGTGCCGTGACCTGTGCTTTGATCAGGCTATGCACATTCAGCCGACTCATTCATAAAATAAACCTGTGGCCAAGAGTAACTTCCTTAGCGAATAAGGAAACTGGGCAGAGCCATTTAACAGGATTGTCTGGTATAAAGTTTGTCGCTTGAGAAACAGAAAGCGACCGAAGGCCCAGGCTGTTTCTACGAATGAAACGATACTGGACGCTGAGTTACACACATGATTCACCCCAGAATAATTTAGGCATGACTCAACCACTCGTAAATCAAACCAGCAGCATTTGAATCATAAGGACACCTAACCTGAGAACCAATGCGGTCGTGACACCATTATCTGTAGGTTCACTGCCTGGTTTAAAATATTCTCTCATCTTTTGATATTATTCATATTGTGGTAGTGCCTAGGACCCTCAGTCATGTCCAAGGTCTCCGCTGTGCTAGGCGCTGTACATTAGGTGTATTACAGTAGTGCCTAGGCGCCCCAGTCATGGCCTAGGTTTCTATTGCACTAGGTGCTGTACGAACACAGAACAAGACGCTGGTCCTTGCCCCAAATAGCTTCTAATCTGAGTGGGACCCCAATATGCCTTAGAGAAGCAGGATGGTGCAGCAGGTAGGGCACTAGCCTATGACTTAAGTCCCAGGTTCGAGTCCCTGCTCTGCCACAGACTTCCTGTGTGACCCTGGGCATGTCACTTAGCTTCTCTGTGCCTCGGTCTCCTCATCTGTACAATGGAGATAACAGCTTTGCCCTGGGAGGATAAATACACTAAAGATGGTGCGCTGCTCAGATGCGACAATGATGGGGGCCACATAAGGATCTAAAATACTTAGAATCTGTCAGTAAAACAAGGGACACCGGGTGGATGTGGAGATCGTTGTGCTAGATGGGCCAGACAATTTTGACCATAGATTAACGTCGGTTAGGAGTGTGATTTTTTTTTAACACATTCTTATTGGCAAAAGCATTTGTATATTGCAATGTCACTTATTTCGCTTGGAGAACCAGTATACGCTACCCCACTGAAAGCACTCTTCTGCCACTACAAACTGCATCTACTGTGTCTATACCAAGAGTAGGCTTTCTAGCATCCACTTGCTAGCGTAGGTGAAGCCTTAACAAGTGCAGAGTAGCATGGCCTAGTGGATAACACTTAGCCAGGGACTCAGGAGATCTAGGTTATTGCTGGGTTAGCCTGGGCAAGACACTTCCCCCGTGTTTTGCCACAATTTCCCCCGCTGTGAAATGGGGATAATGGCACTGTCCTCGTCAGTAAAACACTTGAGCTCCAAGGATGAAAAGTGCTCGAGAAGAGCGAGGCGCTGGTACATGGTTCAGCCACGAGAGGGAGATAAAGACCTCCCTTATAAATTTACGGCACTTTGAACCGGTTCAAAGAAAGGACTGGCTGGACATACGGGGCATCGCGTGTGTTTGGAGCCACAGATGGCTGGAGAGCAGAGCTGGACACGTGGATTCCCAAAGGGTCCTGGGGAGCGTGTTAGAGGTAGCCCCATCCCGTGACTCCCCTCACCTCCCCCTTACCTTGTACTTCTGGATTTCTAGGTGCAACTTCTCGATGTTGCTGAGGGTCTCAGAGATCTTTGGCTCCAGGCTAGCAGGGACGCCCATATGGGGCGTCTTCTGGTACACGTCCTTCATCTTGTTTAAGGCATCTCTGTGGGGAAGTGTGGGGGAAGAGTTAGGGGAAGGGATTTAAAGGGACAGCACACAAAATTTCTGCCTTCTGGCAAAGAGATTTGAATGCAAATTGTAGGATGCAAACTGATTGGTTCCCTCCCTTTATATCCTCCTGCAAATAAAGAGAACAAGGGGAAGGAGTGCTTCCTAACAGACAGAGCACCGGACTAGGAGTTACATAAGAACATCAGAATGGCCACACCGGGTCAGACCAAAAGATCCATGTAGCCCAGTATCCATCTTCTGACAGTGGCCAATACCAGGTGCTTCAGAGTGAATGAACAGACCAGGTCATCATCGAGTGATTAAAACCATCATCCACTCCCAGCTTCCAGAAAGCAGAGGCTAGGGGTGCCCAGAGCATGGGGTTGTGTCCCTGATCATCTTGGCTAATAGGCATTGATGGATCTATCCTCCAGGAACTTATCTAGTTCTTTTTTGAACCCCGTTTAGTTCTGGCCTTCACAACATCCTCTGGCAAGGAGTTCTGCAGGTTGACGATGCGTGAAGAAGTACTTCCGTTTGTTTGTTTTAAACCTGCTGCTTATTAATTTCATCCGGTAATCCCTAGTTCTTGTTAGGAGGAGGGGTAAACAACACTTATTCACTTTCTCTGCACTAGTCATCATTTTATAGACCTCTATCGCACTCCCTCTTAGTCGTCTCTTTTCCATTACTTTGCCCCGGACCTGGGGGAAATCATTGCTCCTCCTCCTGTTTTCCCTTCCTACCCTGGTCTACTTAGACTGTAGACAAACTGGGCCAGGGACTGGCTCTCACGAAGCACATCCAGCACCTGGCACAACTGGGCCACCCATCTTGGTTTGGCTCACTGTACAATGATTTTTGAAGGAGTGATTACAGATCAAGCACACACACTTTGTGGAAATAGCATTTCCCTATTGTGCGCAGTCTACAGGACTCACTGCAGCAGGAGGCCAGAGTTACAGACTATGGCTAAACCCTCAGGGTTTAAAAGCCTGGAGAAGGGAGGGGTGGTGCATTGTGGGCGTCCTAGTCCTTGGAGCATCATGGGAGATGTAGTCCAGCAGGTGGGCCACCACCAGAGGAGGAGAACAGAGACAGGAGGCATTCAAAAGGCACCGCCTACAGGGCATTAAGCGCTTGTACCTCTGGTTGATTTCCTTCTGCAGCTCCCGGTTCCTCTCCTCGATCTTCTGCTGCAGCTTTTTCCTTCTCTGCTCTGGCGGCAAGTGGCTGAAATCTTCCGTGATCACAGGCTGGCGGCAGGGAGTGGGGAGGGGAAGAGAAGGATACATCAGTTCCCTTCATGTCGTAACATGGACCCTCTTCCCCAGCCACAAAATCCAGTCCCCTGTGCCCCCCCGACTCCTTCACACTAGGGGTTGCCGACAGCCACTGCCCCTAACTTGCAAGACACTGGCCAGCGCCAGGGGAACATGTGTGCCTCACTCTAAGGGCCTGATCTCACTGAGCCTCCTCGACCTTCACTGGTCATCGGGAGAGCTCGGTACCTCGCAGGATAGGGACAGCGCTTTGAGGTGGGGCCGCTCCTGGGGCAAGACGCTGCATGATGCCTTTCTGCAGCAGTGGCCGGGATCCAGAGATCTCTGGTTGTGCAGCGAAGAGAGCTCGGCACCTAGCTGTCGAGGAGACACCAGCCACGGCCCTGCAGCTTGAAACCGACATGGGCCGGATCTCTGTCTCCACCAGCAGCACGGAGGGTTCAGATCCTGGTTCTCTCCAGCTGCAGAACCCTCAGCCCGTGGAGGAGGGAACAGCTCACAGCATCCACCCCAACCGTTACAGCAGGAGCAGCTAAGGGGGAAAACCAGCACTGAGCTGGGACTCAGGAGACCCGTGTGGCCTCCGGCAAGTCAGTGGGTAGACGGGCCTCAGACAGTGGTGTGCAAAGCTATAGCTCCACATAACCATGCCCACGCCGAGGAAAGATCATCCCATCGAGGCCAGGTCCTTGGAAGCATCAGGCGCTGCCCGTGATGCTACCAGCTGGACCGTGGGGTCCGGCCTGCTAATACTTTTATTCACAGGACAAAGTTACTCAATTGGCCAGCAACTGATTTCCACCCCTGTGCCGAGGCAACACCAAGCGAGCACACCCGTGCTGAGATCCTGGCACAATAACCACAGGCCCTCAACCTGGCAGAGTCAGCCCCCCGGCATGGAGGGTGAAAGCCATGTGGGCAAGCCCTGGTTTGCAGAGGTGCTCCTACTTCCTGGGAATACCGGAGGTGGCGGGGATAGAGGGAGAGATCAGAAATTGGCTGCTGGCTTGGGTCTTTGGTCTCCTGGCTTGCGATGCTTTATTTAGAACAGGAAGCGGTTTGATGTTGACTGGAACTTGACCCCACACCCACAGAGTCTGTACCCCAAGCAGTGAATGTGGCACGGCAGCTTCCGAAAAGGAGAAGCCAACAGAAAGGAAGCCTGGAAAGCAAGGGATGGCTTGGGGTTTTATATGGAGCAGGAGTGGAGGCTTGCATCCTCCAGCCAGGAGCATTTGCAAAGGGGAAGCTCCTGGTTCGGACGAGCAGAACACGGTGGAACGTCCTGCTGTGGGGAGCAGGCAAAGGGCTGGGCTAGGAAGTTTGGAAGGAAGGCGCGTGTCTGGGGAGCCGATGCTTTTGAAACGGGCGGAAGCACTGACTGCTGTACCACGCGAGGGAGGCTGGAGCTATGTGGAAAAGAGGGAGAACCCGGGGCTTTAAGAAGTGACCAGTAAAGGAAGAAATAATTGGGTACGTGTTGGGGCTGGGAGAAAATTCCCACGGAAACTGCATTGTTATGGAAAACCTGGATTTGGGAGAAAATGCATCTGCTTCGGGCGGAAAGATTTGATGTTCTCGTTGAACAAAACAAAGACCTGAAACCCAACGCATTTAGATTTGATTATGCTACTGTAGTGCCTCCTGGTAGTTGTAGTTCAGGTGCCTCATGAGCCCATTGTCCTCTATGGGCCAGGCTCCCTGGCTGGACATTTCCCATAATGCACCATGGTCTGCCCTCTCCTTTGTAAGCGGAGTTGGTGCATCATCGGAGATGCAGTCCCATCAGGAACCTAGCAACATCTCTCACAATGCACCAACTCTCCTTACAAAAAGGGCACACCACGGTGCATCATGGGAGATGATGTCCAACCAGGGAGCCTGGCCCATAGAGGACAATGGGCTCATGATGCACCTGAACTACAACTCCCAGGAGTCCTGGGAGTTGTGCCAGGAGGCACTACAGTCGCATTTCTGAATAGTTCCATTTTCAGAGGGGTTTTGCCAGAAAGCCAAAGTAGATGCACAAAGGCCTTAAAAATAAAGATACTTTAAAAGCCTACTTCCTGCACAGCCCCACTGCGTTTCTCTCTTTGCAGGTGCCCTTCATAACAATAGCAACTTCCCCTGGCTTGGTACAAAGCAAAATACAAGACACAAACTTACCCTCCGTTTGAGGTGGCGGAAGGAGGCGATGTGGGGTTTGACTGTCTTATTGATCTCATTCAGACAGTAAGAGAGAGGGTCCCGGGTGAATTTGGGGGATGGAGGTCCGTTGGTGGCAGACGAGGAGGAAGGAAGCGGGGCAGAGATCACTGGGGAGAGGGGAGGGGGCGGGAGCTAGGGACAGACAAAGGGACAACAGAACACATGGGGACACACAACGGAGAGAACTCTGTAAGAAAATAAATAGGCATGCACACAAAAAAAAAACAACAACAACAAAAACGCAACCCAACACGGCACAGGGAATAAAGGGGAGAGGGGTAAGGACAAGCTGCACCATCACAATCCACCAGCCGGAGGCAGCGAGGGGAGGGAAGGCCACCAACCATTTTGTCCATCTCCCAAGCGTAGGGGATCCCAGCAGTGAAGGGAAGGGGAATAGGCTCAGAACCCTTTCAAGGCCAGGATTGTTCAAACGATCCTAAAGGAACCTGAGTCCTATGGGAAGTCAAAGGAATTTGGGTGCCTAAGACCCTAGGAAATATGCCTACTTTAAACGCTTAGGGTCCCACCCTGCACCAGGGGTGTGACTGGCACCATGGATCGGGCTCCTGCCTGCCACAGATCAGGCCTCACCTTGCACCCGTGGCCTTTTCTGGCACCCATGTGCCTGGGAAGCTTGACACCGAGAAGGGGACCTGGCTTTCGGCAACTGCCTTCCTCTCTTGGGAGAGAGGCACTTCGGTGGGAAAAGTGAACTTTGTTCATGTCTCCCATGATGCACCACCTGCCCTCACAAAGAGGGGAGACCATAATGCATCATGGGAGATGGTAAGGAGACTGGGGCGGGGGCATGTTACAGCAGGAGGCAAGTAACATGAAGGTCACTTGACAACTAGACCAGAGGCTGCTTTGCTCCCACAGGCCCAGTTATACCTCCCGCCCCAAATCTCACTCTCACAGCCTTCCTCCCCAAGACCAGCCTTCATCCCTTCCTGTCCACAGGCCCCCCAGCTAGGGAAGGTGGAAAATTGGAATTTCAATCAAGCTTTTAAAAAAAAATTGGTTTTGGTGCTTCCTACGGGAAATTTTGGTTGAAAACTGAAATATTTCCATTCTGAAGTGCCACCGCAGTGCATCATGGGAGTTGTAGTTCGAGCGCTTCATACCCCACATTTGCTTCTGTGGGCCCAGCGCCCCAGCCAGACTACATCTCCCATGATGCACGACCTCCCTTCACCGAGATCCAGGTTCATCATGGGAGATGTAGTCTGACTGGGGAGCCTGGCCCATAGAAGAGAATGGGAGCTTGAGGCAGTCGAACAACAACTCCCATAAGGCACTGCGGGAGGCATTTCCGAATGGAAACGTTTCAGTTTTCCACCACAATATCATGATTTTAGACACTTCCATCTCCAGTCCTGAACTGTTCCCCCCCCCAGCCATTGCATTGCCCCCCCAACCCCCAATCTCCTCCCCACCCCCTCCCACCCAGGTCTGCCTGCTTCTGGGCCTCATTCTGAGCGCCTGTGCCTGGTGTTAGCTCCTCAGGGTGCAATCTTTCCGCATTACCCCTTCCCCTGCTCAACTGAAGCCCCAATCTGGCAAAAGAACAAGTCCACTGGCCTCAATATTAGGTGTAATACGTGAGCCCCAGTCCTAGATCAGGACCCGTTGCGCTAGGTGCTGTACAGCCACCGGGCAAAGAAATGTACCTGCCTCAAAGAGCTGACAGCCTAGGACTAGGGTTGCCAGCCCTCCAGGATTGTCCTGGAGTCTCCAGGAATTAAAGATGAATCTTTCATTCAAGATTATGGCATGTGACAACACCCCCCAGGAATTTGTCCATCCAGAACTGGTGACTCTATCCAGGACCCTGCTTCCGGGCTTAGAAGCAAAGCACGTGCTTGAAGCCTGAATTCCTGCCAGCTTTAGTGTGGACAGCTGATCTCATTCCCCTTTAGCAAACCCTTGCCGGGGGGGGGGAACAGCCTCACAGTTACTCAGGGATCCCAGAACCAAAAGATGCAAAAAAAGCACCCCCACCCCCTCCCTGCCCCAAGAGCTCTAACCTGGCGTAAAAGCCAGGTCACGATTCCTTGTCGGAACAGCATGTTCCCAAGGCAGCTCTCCTGGGGCGCGGGAGGGAGGGGTGCGTCGGATGTGACTCATGGAGGACAAGAGGATCGGGCAGGGCCGGTGGGGGAGAGGAGACAGAAAGAGAGAGAGGCTCATGCTGGCTGATTTGCAGCGCGCGCTCCTGAACTGGTTAATTATTAGCGTCTTCTCAGCCTCGCTGGCTCACGCCCCTTAAGGCTCTTTTACGGCGTCATGCACAGGCAGCGAGATGCAGCCAGGGAGAACGATCGCAGACCAGGGTCAAAGGGCGGCGTAGCCTGCAGCGAGCAACGGGCCGCGCCGCAGAGAAGGGGGTTGGAGGCTGCTAACTACCCAGGCATCTTCGCAGCGCTCAGGGCCGGGGGGGGGGGGGGGCAGCAGCTGACGCCCAGAGCCCCCAGAACTGCATCTGGCAGCTGTTCGTCTATAGTTGATAAGGGATGCGGCCCAGGACCAGCGCTTGGTACCACCTGCCCCTCTGCATAGTTAGTAGGGTGGGCAAAGGGGTGGAAGGAGATATGGACGGGTTCACACCAACCGGTAGTATGGGGGGGGGCGCGTCTAGTGGTTAGGGCAGGGGCTGGGAGTCAGGACTCGTGGGTGCTATTCACAGCTCCGGGAGGGGAGCGGGGCTGGGAGTCAGGACTCCCGGAGCTGTGAACGGAACCCAGGTGGCCTGACTCCCAGCCCCCCTGCCACTAGACTCACCCCCCCCCCCCACACACACACTCCCCTGCCAGAGCTGGGAATAGAACCCAGGAGTGCTGAACCCCACCCCCGAGATGGGCCTAGAATCCAGGAATCTTGACTCCCAATTCTGCGCTTCAACCGCTAGGTCCCGCTCCAAGTTCCAGCCAGGCTGAGGTGCCCCAGCCCGAGCAGCGCCCAGAGCCAGGGCCTCAGGGCCTCACTGCCAGTTCCTACCTTATTCTTCTTGCTGAAGAGCCAGCGCTTGCCTTTGTTCTTGCCCAGCAGGCGGGGGTCCAGCCGGCCATCCAGGGTGCCCCGGGGCGTCCCCAGGCTCCTGTACGAAGAGGTGCGGTTGATAGGCTGGCTGAAGTCTTCGAAGTCCACGTCTCCCGGCCTCTCGAAGCCAGACTTGTGTAACTCGATCAGCACCTGGGAGTCCTGCCGGCGGTGGGGCGAGGGGGAGGGCGTCACCGCCGGGAGAACTGCTGCCACCTCCCCCCCAGGGCCCGTTCCACCTCGCTGCAGCATTCCCATCTCCCCAGAAACACTCGCATGCACAAGCCACGTGTCGCCAGCAAGGCCGGGTCATTGATCTCCGCCTTGATCTCTACAGACCGGACGCCAAACCCTATTCTATCCATGGGCACAAGTCCAAATAGGACCCAGGCGTCCTGACTCTCAGCCCTCCCATCCCCACTAGACCCCACTCCCTTCGCAGGGTCCTGACTCCCTGGGTCCGCAAGAGGAGCAGGTGTAATGGTTAGAACAGGAGTCAGGACACCTGGGTCTTATTTCCATTCCCTAGGACACAAATACCCTCAAATCCCTCCAGGTTTGGGATCTGGGGCTGGATTGACTTAACTTCTCCAGGTGAAGTAAAAGCAAAAAACTGCCCCTATGCTGGTCTGGGACCCCTAGTGGAGGGGGGAGGTTATGACAGCTGGATCCCACTCAGTTAGCCCCGCCTACTTTGGGGGGGGTCTGCCTCCCTATTGGAGGGCAGGTGCTATAACAACTCCAATGGGCTTTCCACCCCGGGGCACTAAGTTTAAAGAGACAGCAGGACCCACGTTCTTCTTGTTCACTGAGTCAGCTGCTGCCTTCATGCCGTCTAGGCACTTGCCAATGATAGGCATGACCTGCCGCTCAGTCTCGGAGAAGATGCCGTAGCCTTCCTTCAGCCGCACCGTCCGCCTTTCGTCCATCTCCTGCAGATTCTGCAAGGGGCGGGGAGCAGAAAACAGGGAGAATGATAAAAGGCCTGGAAAAGACTCTACAAATATTATTATTGCTATTAATTAGGCAGCTCTTATATAGTGCTTTATCCATAGATCTCCCAGCGCTTTCCAAAAGAGGTCAGTGCCATTATCCCCATTTTACATATAGGGAAACTGAGGCACAGAGAGGGGATGTGACATGCCTAAGGTCACACAGCAGGCCAGCAGAAGAGCCAGATAAGGATCCAGGTGTCCTTCATGCTGGACAGGCAGTTAGTTTGTTTGAAAAAGGTTGGGGTTGTTTACCTTGGGGATGAGACACCTTAGAAATCCACACAATACTGGATGGGATTGAGAAGGGAGATCAGGTAGGTCTGTTCCAAAAACACAAGAGCAAGGGGACGTTTGTTTTGAATTTTCCACCTTTCAGTTTTAGTGGATGAGGAAGAAATACATCTGTACTTTGCCATCCTGTAGCAGTGAGTTCCGCAGACTACGAGACCAAGACCTTCCCAAGATTCACACACAAAAGGTGTGTAGTGAAAGCAGCACAACTCCCCATAGTGCACAGGCTGTTCTATTCCCATCTAGCTATTCTCTTACTTAGACTGGAAGCTGTCTGGGGTAGCGACGACAACTTGTTCTCTGTTTAGACAGCACCAAGCACAGCAGAGTCCTGGCCCATGGCTCGGACGCCAATGTCAACACTAAACAAAACGTGGCCTAGTGGTTAGAGCACTGAATGGGGCCTCGGAGACCTAGGTTCTATTCTTCGCTCTGCCACTGGCCTACTGGGTGACCTTGGGAAAACTCACTTTCCCTCTCCATGCCTCAGTTTCCCCATCTGTAAAACAGGGATAATGATACCTTTTGTGAAGGGCTTTGAAATCTACAGATAAGAGCTAGGCATCATCATTATTATTATACTGGTAAAACTGACAGAGAGGGAAAGAAAAAGAAGGGAAGGACAGAAAGGAGGAAGCAGGGCTAAGGTTAAGTAGGAGGGGCTTATATTGATGGGGAGGAGCTTATAGTCAAAGGGAGGGGCTTACGTTGAAGATCTGCGGCATCTCCAGAAAGTAGAACTGGCTCTGGTCCTGGTTGAATTTCTGCAGGAAGGAGGCGTATTCGTTCTTGCTCTCCTCCGCCAAGTGACTGAGCAGATTGGCCTGCTGCTTCGCCTGCCGGAGTTAGTGCAATCGTCACAACAGGCCCAGCTCTGTCCCCGCGGGCAGACGGACAGGCCCGGATACCAGCCCAGGGAATCCCTTCTAGTCAAAGCCCTGGGCCGGTGGCCAACTCCCCATCCGCAATAGCAAGCTTCCGGGAAGGTCTCCCTCCCATCTGCTCTTCTCCCCTGCACCACACAGCTAATTCCCCCCACGCATCATTGCAGCCCCCGTTGGGGGTGGGAGTGGGCCTGCATCGTGCCAGGTGCTGCAGACACATCCCCTGAGAGGTTAGCCTGAACAGCCTCAGGAAGGCTCATTAGCCCCATCACAGAGACAGGGAAACTGAGGCACAGAGATGAAGTGACTGGCCCAAGGTCACCCATGGCGGGTCTGTGGCAGAGCCGGAAACTGAACCGAGATCTCCCCAAGCCTGAACCCCGGCACCATCCTCTTCCTCTAATGCAGCCTCCTTGAATGCGGTCGGTTATGGATGGTCAGCTCTTTGGGGCAGAAATCTGGTCTTCATACCAGTCTGTAAAGCAGCTAGCAAAACCCATGGACTCTACCTCACCCAATAGGTCCCCCCTCCCTTCCATCCTGCTGGGCCCCCTCCCATGCTGCCTGATGGTTCCCCCATCCCCAACAGGCCCACGCTAGAGGGAGTCAAGCCAAGGGGACAGCAGCGTTTCGACCTTCTCCACGTCTGCCTTGGTGGCATTGAGGTCTTGGTCGAGCTTCTCGGCCACCAGCATGGCTTTCTCCGCCTCCCTGCAGTCCTGCTTGAACTTGCGCTTGCTCTGGGGGCAGGAATACAAGCCAGCGTTACCTTGCTGGAGCACACAGCTGCTTCCCACCCACAGAATTCAGGGGAACCACAGGGGACGGGGCTCAGGGACTCTCCCCCGTTACAGAGGAGGAAGCGAAGGTGGGAGGTTAAGGGACTTGCCCTAAAGCATGGAGTGAGTGTGTGGCAGAGGTGGGAATGGAACCCAGGAGTCCTGACTCCCAGCTGTCCCCCACACAACCCTCCACTAACCCACTAGATCCCACTCCCCTCCCAGACCTAGAAACAGAACCCAGGAGTCCTGACTCCCAGCACCTGCCATTGGTCTAATGCCGCAGTTCTCAAGCTGTGGGTCGCAACCCCACTTTAATGTGGTTGCTCGGGCTGGCGTTTGATGTGCTGGGGCCCAGGGCCAAAGCCCAAGCCCCACCACCTGGGGCCAAAGCAGAAGCCTGAGGGCTTCAGCCCTGGGAGGTGGGGCACAGGTTACAGGCCCCCTGCCTGGAGCTGAAGCCACTGGGCTTTGGCCCCCCGCACCCAGGGGGGTGGGACTGGGGGTGGAGGGGAGGAGCTTAGGCTTCAGTCCGCCTCCTGGGGTCATGTAGTAATTTTTGTTGTCAGACGGGGGTCATGGGGCAATGACATTTAAGAACCCCTAGTCTAATGCATCAGAGCCCACTGCCTTCCCTGAGCTAGCAACAGAACCCAGGAGTCCTGACTCCCAGCCTTCCCCCCACTCTAGCCACCAGAACCACAGAACAGTTTTGCCGCACATGTGCTGGACTTCCTCTGAATAAAGCCCCTTTCATTCTCCTGAAGGCATTTCCTTCCACCAGCTGTGCTCTTTGCGGAGCACAAGCTGACCCATGCAGCTGGGTCTCGGCAAGCGCCATCCAAAGCTTCCTTTGCAGTCAATGGAAAGGCTCCCGGCGGCTCCAAAGCGCTTGGATCAGGCCCAACACGAGCATGAACAGAACGTAAACAGCTGGCCCTGTTCCCCAGGACTCACGTTTTCCAGTTGCTTGAAGGAGTTTTCTAGATGCTGCTGGGCTCGCCGGCCCTTATGGAAGTGCTGCAAAGAGGAGAAACGTCAGCAGAACCTCATGATTTTTCAGCCGTCTCTCCGTTCTGTGTTTGTACCGCAACTAGCGCAGCGAGGCACTACCAATGAGTAACGTACAGCGCCTAGCACCATTAATAAATTAGCCAACACCAGAACATTCTTCTTCATAGCCAGAATTTGCAGAAGTGGCTGGAGATTTGGGAAGTTTGAGTCTCCTTAAATTGACCCTGATTTTCAGACAGCACCAAGCACCCTGCCAAGATGAAAAAGTTGGGATCCCTTTAAGAAGTCTCAAGGGTCCCAAATCACTAGGCACTTCTAAAAATTCAGACTGTGATAAACGTTCTGCTGCTGGCTATTTATTGGGTGTATTACGGTAATGCTTAGGCAGCCCCAGTCCAGGGATGCTCTTGAACTTCTATAAGCTGTATTACAGCAGCACCACGGGGCAGGTACATGTCCCTTCTCCTCTCCAGGGAGACGGCAATTTTGGTAGCTCTAAAAAAGCCTTCCCCAAAACAGCCTGGCTATTGCACCCACGATTCTCCCACAGATCCCATGTCCAGCCACGGGCAAACCCTCCAAGAAGGCAGAGCTGGCCCCACTCGCGGAGGGAGCGAGAGTCAGTCAGTATAGGGAGCTGGCCGAAATTCGCACCCAAGGGACACAGCGTCTGCAGGGACTGAACCTGGGTCCCATTGGATCTAAAAGCACCGTCCTCTGCCACGTGAGCCACAGGCCCTGGGACATTACTTCGAGGCAGTAGCAGGCTGTCTCCCCCTAGTGGCTGGGTCCTGCAGAGAGGCACACATGGCTGGTACGTTACCCAAGCTCTCCAGGCTCAGTGGGGACCCCACGTATGTCACCCGGCCACAAAGGATGCTCAGGGCTTAGCTGGCTCCACGTCCCCCAGCCCCAGATATTACTAAGCCCTGGACAGTTGCACTGGAAGACAGGGAGGGAGAAAGCGTTACCAATTTCCTCTCCTGCTTGAGCTCCTGGGCATGCTTAGAGAGCTTCACACAGATCTGCGTCATCAGGTTCTCCGCCACCACCTCCCTCTGCCCGGCAAAGTCATTGAGCTCCTTCACCACCTGCAGGAAGGCCTGGTACTGGCAGAACCTGGAGCAGGGACAGAGTTATGGGGCGAGCGACAAGGTCATGCTAAGGTCACAGGTGCAGAGGCTCAGTGCATACGCCCCCCACCCCCTCAACTCATCTGCCCCAGGCATCTCAGCCTGGATCAGAACAGGTGTCAGTCGAGGCCAGGATCCCGCCTCTGCTAAGCCCAGACTGGAATCTCAAAGACACACAAGGCCGCTCCACCGTAAGGAGAGGTTCAGTGCAACCACCTCTGCGGGGAAACCTCTGGTCTGCAATACGCAGGTGGTCACGGATTCAAAGACTTCGAGCGATGGAGGATTCACCGCATCCCTCCGTGAGATGGCGCAAACCTGTAACTCTCAATTAGGGCATGACAGGATAACCTGCTGCCAGGGAAAGATGTCTCCCCCCCCACAGTTAAAGACTGGGGCACATGCCTTGAAGCACGAGGCTTTATATCCCTTTCTAAAGGTGGGTTGGTTGTTGTTTTTTTTAAGTTATTATTCTAAATCTGGATTTTTATTATTTAAGTAAGCGCCCACTTCTCCTTTTAAGCCCACTAAACTCTCTACACCCCAGTGAAACCTTGTGGCAATGAGTTCCACTGACTGCACGATAAAAGTTATTCCTGCAGTCCGTTTTAAATGGGCTGCCTTGAAGTTTCATTGACCAAAACACCCCTTTGTCCTTGGATCATGAGGCAGGGAAAAGAGAAATCCCCGTTACCAAAACCGGCGTCTTATCTGAGCTTTGAGATTGTTTAACTTTAGATGAAATAGAATTTAGATCCAAAGCCACCGAGACTAGAGGTTTTGCAAACCCAGAGCCCAGCTTACTTCGTCCAAAATAGTGACATCATCTTCTCTCAATCTAGCCTATTACAGGGGCCGGCAACCTTTCAGAAGCGCTGTACCGAGTCTTCATTTATTCACTCTGATTTAAGGTTTCGTGTGCCAGTCATACATGTTAACGTTTTTAGAAGGTCTTTTTCTATAAGTCTATAATATATAACTAAACTATTGCTGTATGTAAAGTAAATAAGGTTTTTTAAAATGTTTAAGAAGCTTCATTTAAAATTAAATTAAAATGCAGAGCCCCCCAGACTGGTGGCCAGGACCTGGGCAGTGGGAGTGCTACTGAAAATCATCTCGTGTGCCGCCTTCGGCACCCATGCCATAGGTTGCCTACCCCTGGCCTATTGAAAACACTCTGGTGCAGTTCTCCAACTGGCCAGAAGGGGGCACCCTACTATTGACAGATCACCTGGCAGCTCTATTAGCACCCCCAGCACCACAATGGTAATCCTGGCCCAGTGCAGAGGCAACCTCACAGCAGCAGCAGCTCGGGCAGCCCCAGTGTCCCGGGGAGCTGGGCCCAGCGCTCGGCTCCGTGCATGGCAACCTGGTGTCCAGGAGCAGTGTACTGCTTGGGCTTGGCCTGGCCAGACCTGAGCAGCACTGTGACCAGTGACACCTGCAGCAGGGAGCCAGGTCCAGCCCCGCAGGATCACAGGAACTGCTGCTGTGGGGTGAGTCACGGACACAGAAAAAAGCCACGGACAAAACGGGAAAAGTCACAGGGGTTTTCCCCAGCCACAGCATTTATGTTTTGTATCAAATTTCTCCGTAAATGGAACAGCCACCTGTTTCATGCAGGCACAGCAAGGGGAAGATGGTTTGGGTGCAAAGTTTTGGGCTGGAAATTCT
This sequence comes from Mauremys mutica, assembly GCF_020497125.1. Taxonomy (NCBI): domain Eukaryota; kingdom Metazoa; phylum Chordata; order Testudines; family Geoemydidae; genus Mauremys; species Mauremys mutica. The sequence continues at coordinate 6,194 of NC_059088.1, read as the reverse complement.
GAAGGAAGTGGTAAGTCTTGGTATTGACAGCGGAGCTGAGGGTTAAAGGAGGGTGTCTGATGGGCTGGCTTAGGGCCAGAGTCAGAGGTTGACCCAGCCTGAAGATTTGGATCAGCCAGGGTCACCCGCTCCAGTGGGCTGCCTGGCAAGCTAAGCGTTCTGCCACTTCTCATGAGATCTGCCAGAACAGCTGATCTCGGTCAGTTTCCCCACCATCCAAGGACAGAGCCCAGACCAAAACTGGAGGGCAAACAGCAAGATTTAATCCAATGGTCCGACACTCCTGACGTTTCTGGGGTTCGGCTGAGAGGTTCCAGCCCATCTCTGCACCCACATGGAAACCTTTCCGGTGCTCTGCACCAATCAGAAGTCCTGGGCCTGGGGCAGGAATATAGAATACTGAAATTCACCAGACTGCATCAGACAGGCAGTCTACTCCATCGAGTCGGTCAGCACCAGCACTAGCCGGAAGGTGTAAGAACCCCACCATGTAGGATAATTCCCCCCCCCCACACACACACACTAAATCCCATCTTGGCCTTTAATAGTTAGACAGCAGTTTAAATCCCGCCTGAGGTTTAATAACCCTTCCAGAATAGTCATTAGCTGTAATTATGATCACTCTGGATATTCCTGCTCCCCACATAAGCATCCAATCCCTTTTTGAAACGTACTAAATTCTTGATTTCAACCACTTCCTGTGGCAAGGAGTTCCAAAGGCCGACGTTCTCTGGCCTTTTATGTATGTCAGGCTAGAGGACAATGCTCCCTTCTGGCCTTTAGATCTATTAAAGAAACATGAACCATTGCAATTCATAGAGTTTAAGGCCAGAAGGGGCTATTCTGTTATCTCCTCTGACCTCCTGGAAGGCACAGGCCAGAGAATTTCACGCAATTACTCCTGTGCCGAGCCTGATAACTTGTGCCAGAAAGGCAGCCGGCCTGGATTTGAAGGTCAAGGGATGGAGAATCCACCACTTCCTTGGGGATGTTGGTCCAATAGTTTATCGTCCTACCATTAAAGCATTGTGCCTTATTTCTAACTTAAAAGTTGTCTGGCTTTAAACTTCGCATCATAGAAATGTAGGGCTGGCAGGAACCTCAAAAGGTCATCTAGTCCGTCCTCTGCCACACTGAGGCAGGACCATTTATACCGAGACAGGCTTTTGTGTCCTTAAAAACACCTTTGGTTCTCATTCTGCCTTTCTCAACTAGCTTAAAGAGAATGGCACGCGCCGAGATCAGACAGAGGCACTTACTTGGATTCTGGATCTTCTCTTGTGTTCTGTTTCGGAAGATACTTTTTCACCAGATTCCTGCAAATGAGAAAGGAAAAAAAACCCATAGGAGAGTGGAGGCTTCCTGGGAAACAAGGGCAGGGGGTTCCCTGCATAGGGAAGATTGCAAGATGTTACCAGCCAGAGAGAGGCCATCATGCTAGAAGGCCCCTCCCTCGGTTTCCCCGGATAGATAGAAACCATCGTAAGAAGTCGTCAGGAAACCCCGAGTCCCAGCACCAGAAATCTACCTGCCCCACCCTGAGGCTGATGGAAAAGCTGCAGACTTTTTGTGAGAGCACAGCCCTGCCCCAAACTGTTTGTGAGCTAATCCAGGCCAGCAGTGCGAGGGGCAGCTGAGGCAGGGAGAGAGGAAGTGATTTGCCCAGGGTCACCGGCAAAGCTGGGAACAGAATCAGCTCTGCCGAGTCTCAGCCCAGCTGGACCCGGCTGGAAGTATGCCGTAAAGTCCTTGGAATCCGTCTGTCTGTCGTACTTATCTGGTACCGTAATGTCTGAGTGCCCCTCAAACTTAAATATACTTCTCCACACAGCCCCATCAGGCAGGGCTGTTATCCCCATTTCACAGATGGGGAAACTGATGCGTTGAGAGAGAAAGAAGGGGAGAAAGACTCGATCATGTCCATATAGTGAACCAGTGGCAGAGTTGAGAAGAACCCAGGAGTCCTGATTTCCAGGTCCTCTCTGGTTAACCACTGCACCTACTCCCAGAGCTGGGAATAGATCCCAAGAGTGTAGTCTACTAGCCAGAGCAGGGCACAAGGAGCCAGGACTCCTGGGTTCCATTCTCAGCTCTGGGAGGGGAGTGGCGTCTATTGGTTTGAGCAGGTGGGGCTGGGAGTCCGGACTCCTGGGTTCTCCCCCTGGCTCTTGGAGGGGAGTGGTATCTAGTGGTTTGAGCAGGTGGGGGCGAGGAGTCACGACTCCTGGGTCCTATGCCCAGCTCAGAGAGAAGATTCTTTACCTCCCATTTCCCCTCTGCTGTAGCACTGAACCGGGATTAAAACCCAGAAGTACTGACACCCAATTTCCCACTGCTCCAGCCATTAGACCCCACTCCCCAGAGCCAAGAAGAAAAAACAGATCTCCCCCGGGACAGTGGGAAAAAAGAGGGCGTCACAGGAACAAAAAAAAAAAAACAAAAACCCCTTTTCTACATGCAGATGTTGACGGGACGGTGCTTTTTGGTGGGATTTCACCCCAAGGCACGACGCGAGCGGCCTCTGGAAAAGCTGGGCAAAAAGAGAAGAGAAACCAAAAAATCCCTCCTCTGCTAGGAGCTTGGAGAACCCCCCAGAGCCGAGGCACAGACAGGCGGCCTGGTTTGAAATGGGCTCGAGGAGAGGGAAGCTGCTTGTAACGTGGTTTGCAAGAAAAATGCTGGGGACAGGCTTCTCTGCCACATGCCTGCTCTTCCTGTCAGCTACCCCGGGGCTGGGCCAGCCTGGAGGGGGCTCTTCCTTCCTCCTGCTAAATATAGGCCAGTGGCTTCTGGTTGGCCTGTGGCAGAGATCTGCTTAGCAGAAAGGCCAGTCTGGCCTGGCACTTGCCTGCAGCGTGAACGGAGGCTGCTGCCCCTTAAAGAGGACAGGACGAGGTGGCTGCCTTTCACCACCGTGTTCGCTTCCGCTCTGGGGGGCGGCTGCTGCAGGGTAATCCCCATCCCACCCCAAAGGAAAAAGGAGCTCACAAGCCTGGAGCGTGGTGGGATCCACACAGCGGGGGGGAGGGGGCGGGGATTCACAGCCACCACCCCAGCTTTGGAGAGCACCAGCACCAAGATTCACATGCAGCACAGAAAGCGGCCAGGATCCACGCCCCGGGGCCAGGATCCACGCCCACAGCCTTCCTGGGCACCAGCTGGACCCACGGCACACGGAGGCTTGGGCCGAGCCTCATCGACCGTGCGCAGTTCAGCCCCGCTCCTTAGGGAGGCCAGAAGAGGCATTTCCTTCCCCACCAGCCACGCTCCTGTGATCTGAGAGCCAGGATGCCCAGTGCCTCTGGGACCCCTCCTGGAAGGGCTTACATGGAGAGGAAGCATGGCCTATTGAGTAAAGCACTGAGCTGGGAGTCAGGTTCTATTCCCAGCTCTGCTGTGACCTTAGTCTCACGTCCCTGCTCTGTGCCTCAGTTTCCCTTCAACCCCTAGTCTGTTTACACTGAGCTCTTCAGGGCAAGGACTCTCTGATCCACCCCCTGATTGCAGCTGGGGCCTCTGGGTGCATCCTAGACTGCACTCTTGGCTGCGGATGGGCTCCTCTCCTGACACTCCTTTCCACCCCACTGCTTTCTGTGGGGACAGGCTCAGCGCTATGGGGGAGCGGCTCACAGGGGACTTTGGAAGGGGCTGGAGGTGGGGAAGAGCACAGTGTCAGCAGGAAGTGGGGGTGAGGTTTTAAAGGAACAGGCCACCCCCTTTCCACTCACCCATCGGGCCCAAGCCTCTTGATCAATAATAAAGCACATTTCACCCGCAAGTCTGCAAGCACTTCACAAAAGCATCGCAACCCTCATTTTAGAGGTGGGGAAACTGAGGCACAAGAGGCCGCAGCGACTTGACCCAGGACACCCAGCTCTGGCTGCAGGCAGAAACAGAGGCCCAAGCCCCGGCACATCCATTCCCAGATACATGCAGCCCACCCTGCTAGCACGGAACCAACCAGCGTTTGTTACAGTCACAGCTACAGGGCCCCAGCTGAGATCGGGGTCTGCCTTGTGCTGGGTGCTGCCCAGACACAGGCCCTGCTCCAAAGAGGCTAGACAAGACAGTGTGTCAGAGGGGAAACTGAGGCAGGGAGTGGGGACAGGACTCACCCAAGGTCACAGAACAGAGGAGGGGCAGAGCTCAGAACAGAACCCAGGTCTCCCAGCCCAGGGCTCTACCCACTAGGTCATACTGCCTCTGTTGGCTGGTTGGTTCAGAACAGACTTAAATGGCCCCATCCTCTCTGCCTCAAACAGAGAATTTCCTAGCCCTGGCAGGAAACTCCCCTCCTCTCTTACATGATGTGGTCTTCCTAGAAACCAGAGCCACGGAGAGAGCCAGGCAGCCCACGGTTTCACTTGCAAGTTTGGGCACAGCCCCTCCCAAGAGAATCATAGAATCATAGAATCATAGAATTCAAGATCAGAAGGGACCATTATGATCATCTAGTCTGACCTCCTGCAAGATGCAGGCCACATAAGCCGATCCACCCACTCCTTAGCAAGAGCTGGGAGTTTCTTTCCTGGTTAGAAAGGAGCTGGAGCCTATGAGATGAGATGAGAACGGAAAAAAAACCCCAAAAACCACCCACTGGACATCCAGGAAGCACCTTGCAAACAAATTCACACCATGCTGCTGAGCTGACAAGACCAAGCTCGCTCAATTTACCGACAGACGAAGCGCGGCAGGGCTGGCCATGAGCCCACGGTATCGCCAGCCGCAGCCTCTCCCGGGTTTGTCTGCCACTCGTTAGTCCTGATCTGGAGGCAGGGCTGCTCCAAAGCAAAATCTTGTGCCCTCGCCCTGAGTTTCACATTGGGTTATTTTTTAAAATTCACCTACTGATGTGGGGCGGGGGCTGGTGGAAAGGCTTTTTGTTGTTGTTTTGTTGTGTTGTTGTGTTTTGTTTTTGTTTTTTACTTCTCAGGTCAGTTTCAAGCTTTTTTCCTGCAGCCACAAGGGCTAGAAATTTACATTTTAAAACCATCTTGTTTATCAGATATCAGAGGGGTAGCCGTGTTAGTCTGGTTCTGTAGAAGCAGCAAAGAATCCTGTGGCACCTTATAGACTAACAGACGTTTTTGCAGCATGAGCTTTCGTGGGTGAATACCCACTTCTTTGGATGCAAGCTTGCATCCGAAGAAGTGGGTATTCACCCACGAAAGCTCATGCTGCAAAACGTCTGTTAGTCTATAAGGTGCCACAGGATTCTTTGCTGCTTGTTTATCAGAGGTGCTTGCGTAGACACCTGCCTGTAGGCGCTGAAGCTGTTAGGCCTGAATAAAGATGTAGCACAAAAACCAGTTATGCCAATCTGACTGAAGTCAGCATGTTTCATAAAGCCCTGGGAAAAAGTGAGATAAGAAAGGGAGGTGCATTCCTCAAGTTACCAGCTGCGTTAACTCCTGTCTTCCAGTGTCTGGTGCTTGGCAACTATGCTGATAAGAAAGTTGCTGGGGCATCACAACTTGCTTACATTATAAAGAAAGACAGATGTGCTTTGTTATTAGGGTTTGTTACTAACCAAAGGGGGGTGGGATATGGGTTGTGTGAAGTGAATAATTTATGACGTAATAAAACTGTCTATATAGGCTAGTACTAAGCTGTAAAGGCTGCTGGTTCTCTTCGGATACGAGCAGTTCTTTACTGACACGTGCACTTGTCAATAAAGAGCTTTTGTTTTGGACCTTGCTGGTGTTGCCTGTCTCCTCTGCGGTCAGACAACGAACGGTGCTGTTGGGGTTCGAGTCCCCGACATCTTTGGCGACTCCGGTCGGGACTTTGTCTGACTCTCCGGCGGGGGATCAGACTCTGAGGCAACGCAGCGCGCATCCTCTGGTTTAGAGGAGCCTTGCCTGGTAATCTGATCTCTGCGTTGGCGATAAGGCGAGTTCTGTGAACCAGCTGTAGCTCGTAGAAATCCAGCAACATCCACCTAACTGTTGAGTAGGGTCAAGGTTGCCTGGGTTAGAGTCCCAGTGCAGATTGTCGGGGTTCGAGTCCCTGACAACTTAGGTCTGAGGGTTAATAGAGTCCCCAGTCCAGGTCCTGGGTTAGAGTCCCAGTCCAGGTTTGCACAAGGATCCAAGTAATTCTGGGTTAGAGTCCGCAGCCTGGGTTTGAGTCCCAGTCCAGGTGTTTCGAGTCCCCTGGAGAGGTAAGTGAGCGCTCGACGCGGGAGGTGGGGG